>NW_026057584.1:91002784-91204197 GCF_023721935.1 Panthera uncia | reverse complement strand
CCTCTTCTCCCCATTCTCAGTACATCCACTACCTGGAGAGAGGGGGATGGAGTCACATCTCCCACCGGCCTCCATCTTGAGGAAATAAAACACCTGGATACTGAGTACATTACCTTCCTAACCTTTCACCCAGCAGGGTAGAGCAAAATCAACTTTTTGGAAAAATAAAATATTCACTTACTGCATGACTGCTTATAATATGATCATTCAGACAACATTTAGTATTTGCAAGACACTATCCTAGAGGCTGAAAATTCAGGGCTATGACTTCATTGAGCTTTCAGTTTCTGTAGGAATAAACTGATTTTCTTAGTTCGATTAACTAATTTTTAAATTGTGGAAATTTATTATGGTATTAATACTTAGTAATTGTGGCACATTGTGATAAATGTTTTTTTTACTATGAAATTTATTGTCAGATTGGTTTCCATACAACAGCCAGTGCTCATCCCAACAGGTGCCCTCCTCAATGCCCATCACCCGCTTTCCCCTCCCTCCCACCCCCATCAACCCTCAGTTTATTCTCAGTTTTTAAGAGTCTCTTATGGTTTGCCTCCCTCACTCTCTAACTTTTTTTCCCCCTGCCCCTCCCCCATGGTCTTCTGTTAAGTTTCTCAGGATCCACATAAGAGTGAAAACATATGGTATCTGTCTTTCTCTGTATGGCTTATTTCACTTAGCATCACACTCTCCAGTTCCATCCGCGTTGCTACAAAGGGCCATATTTCATTCTTTCTCATTGCCAAGTAGTATTTCATTGTGTATGTAATGTGATAAATGTTTTGAGTAAGGGGATATTGGAGCTTAGAGAATTGAACTATGGCTTGAAAGATTAGGAGGCTGAAAAATAAACACATATACTAAAAAACAAAAACAAACAAAAAACTAAAATATCACCAAAGAGGAAAACTCCCAGGAATTTTATACTGCTCCTCCAATGTGAAACAAACCATCAAAGAGATGGATCAGTAAAATCTAACGCTTTCTTTAGAGGAATGAATGATTTTGGAAAGGGAATAAAAAGATAGGAATTTCTGGAATAAAGTATTGATTAAAGGATTAAAAGAACCAAGGTACCTTGGCTGAAGAATGAGTATGTCTATATGTGCACAGAAACTAATTTCAGGGTTTTTCTTTAAGTGCTTGGCTTCAATTGAGCAGCAGGTTATCTTGAAAACAAAATGACAGAATTCCCTTGTTTACAGAATAATCTTATTTGAATGGATTCAATTTTTAACCAAATAACCTTGCAGAAATCCTTGTGTGTGTGTGTGTGTGTGTGTGTGTGTTCAAATCATCTCAAAACAGACTTGTTATGAAAATTCCATTTATTTTTGTAGTGTGTTATCCTAAAGAAATTAAGAAATTTAGGTAAGTATTTTCTAATTCATCGATGAGTTTAATCGCTCTGTCATAATAATAAAAGCCACAGTCCATTATCTTCTTTTCTTGAGCTGATTGTGGTGGATATTTGCTAATGTTGCTGCCCCAAGTCGAACCCCCCTTTTTTGTACCATCAATCTGATTTTATTTGGAGGAACCCTTTTCCTCTACTCATAAGCTGTGGTATGGAGTGTAAGCTGGAGCCAAAGGTGAATAATAGACTCCCACCTGGAGCATCAGAGTACTGAGCAGCCGGGGAATATGGTAGTTGACTTGGGAATAGCCATGTGACCCAGTAAGGACTAGAGTTGTTCTTTGACAGAAATTTCTGCAGGAAAAATGTTCTCTTTTCCATTACACTTGACTTGGGAGGATAGGATCCTGGAGTTCTGGAGGAAGCCATCTTGACAGGACCAGTGGAACTATATGTGGAGATAGCAAAGAGCATTCAAGACATGGGAAGGGAGAGACTGGTTTCTAGAGTCGTTTTTGGTTCCCTGAATCAAATGACACTTAGCGTCTACCGTAGACTTTTCAGCCATAAGAATTAATGCATTCTCACTTTCTTTAAACCATTTGGGCTCGGTTTGTTGTCATTTGCAATAAGAGGAATCATAATGCAAAGAAAGTTTGGTACCTATATTTTAACCTTCAGTAATGTTACATTTGTGTTCAACTTTGTTGAGCACAAAAGTGATACTGTTGTATATCATTGCATACTTTAGAAGTGACTTTGTAGTCATTTGGAAAGGCAGCATGGTGTAGGAAAAAGAATCATAGACCTAGATTTTTTTAATTGCACACAATATTACATTAGTTTCAGGTGTGCAACATAGGGATTTGACAAGTTTACACGTTACCCAGTGCTTGCCACAAGTGTAACTACCATCTGTCACCACACAAGGCTATTACAGTACCATTTACTATATTCCTGTGCTGTACCTTTCTTCCCTGTGACTTCTTCCATAATCAGAAGCCTGTATCTCTCACTACCCTTCACCCATTTTGTCTACCCTTCACCCCCTCCCTTCTGGCAGCCACCAGTTCTGTGTATTTATAGGTCTGATTCTGCTTTTTGTTTGTTCATTGCTGCACTTTTTTTTATATTCCACATACAGGTGAAATCATAGGGTATTTGTCTTTCTCAGTCTGACTTATTTCACTTAGCATAATACCCTCCAAGTCCTCTCATGCATGTATTGTGTAACAGTGTCATTTCAACTCTCTGAACCCTTGTTTCCTCATCTGTTAGAGATAGTAATAAATGCCTCATGGAGTTTTTATGAGGCCTAAGTGGGTAATATGCTGTGTTTAATAAGAGAGGAGTAATACATGCTGGAGTATCACAAATCAAACAAAAGATACTTCAGTGCCTTTACTATAGATCATTCAGAAACAGTCTTGTGTTCTGCAAGAATAGGAGCAACTAAGCAAATAAAGCTGTTTGTAACTATCATCATTAAAATTGACCCCCTTTGCCTGATCTAGTGCCAAAGCCTGCAAGCAGTGGACAATTAAACTCCCCAGTTAATCCAGCCCCCACACAGCCTATTTAATAACCGCCTTAGGTTTCTCATTGCATACACATAGCATTTCCCAAAACTTCCTCTGAAGTTAAACTTTATCAAAATCACTGGAGATGTTACAAATACTTATTCCCAGACTCCACTGTAGACATCCTTCTTCAGAATCCTTAGCAGCTTCTGAAGTGCATGCCAGAGTATGAGATCTCCTGGTCCACAGGGTAAGACCACATTAATTGGGATGACACAGGAGACGACTGACTGGCACTTTCCAGACTTCTTTTTCTAACATGTAGTTCTTCCTCCACCCTCTACATTTCAGCCACTCCAAAAGCTCTTGGCATACAATTATCTGTAGTTATTAAATTTTCATACAGGTAATTTTTTTCACATGAAAAATCTTTTTTTTTTTTTTTTTTTTAGCAAATTCCTATTTATCGCCAGTGATAGAGGTTAAAATAAATCTTCCAGGATTCTCCCACTTTCACAGAGATAGTCCTTTTCCTTTTGAAGACACTTTTCACTTTTATGAAGTATTCATTTTTATGTGACTGTCACCTCCCTCCCCTCCCTCATTTCTCTACTGAAGTATCAGCAATCTAGATATTATTATTTAATGGAGTCCTCTGTAGATGTTTGCTTAATGAATGAATGAGTGAAAGGAAGACTGAATGATTCATTGGGACATGCATTAGAAATACAATGACATACAGAAAAGTGGGGGTTTTCAATACATCAAGGAGTTAGCTCTTTGACCTAAAATTCATTTAACATCCTAAGGTTTGCATGTGCTAAGGGACTAATGATTATCGGAAAGATAAAGCCTGAATAATTTCATTGTGCTTAGGGAGGTCTCACAAAGAAAGTGAAAGTAACAGTTGAACATTGAAGGAGGAGAATAAACAAGAATTAAAGACCAGCAAGTGTAGTATGGAATGTCTGAGAACTCTGGGTATTTCAAGGAATTTAGAATCCTCCAAAAAAATAAAAGACATCCACAGTGCACCTGTGCTCAGAGAAGTGCTAGCCAACTTCAGAAATTCAGATTGAAAGTTGAAGCTTTTTGAGAGCAGCTACGTGTTTTACATGGGGAGAATTAAACTGCCCTTTGGCTATCACACTTCGTTTTCCAGCTGCAGTTGAGATGAGAGATGGGAATAGCGACACGTGGGTTTGGAGTGTAGCCATGTAACTACCAGGCAGCACTTGGAGGAGTGTCCTGCCATGCATTTGAAATTTGAGAGACAAGGGGATGGTGATTCAATTAACATTAAAAAGGAAGGAAAGTGCCTTTTAAGTAGTGTATGGGAAAAATTAAGAGGAAAGAAGTCTTTAAATTTTTTTTTACTGCTCTCTCTAAATACTGCTAATTGAAAGTTACTGTTAGTGGCACAGCATGGTCTGTAGTACACCTGAGAGAATTAGACTTTAAAAGCTGTGCAGATCTGTAGGAAAAATCTGCATTCTATTGCTCTTGCTGTAGAGGTGTGCCTACCTCTTCCATCCTTTGCAGTAGTCAATTATTGACTGACTAATAGGTAAGGAAGCTCTGGGGATCCAAAATGAGTAAGGCATGTTTACAGATGCAGCTTTTGAACAGTGTTTTCCAGAGCATGTCCCAAGGATGCTATGAAGACTCTTTTCCCAAAGAGTTTCATGTTCAAATAAGTTTGAAAAACATGAATTGTAACAAATGTAAACCTTTTTTTAATCTGGAAGTCTCAGACTTCTGATACTTAAATGTGCATTTTGAAAGAAAGGGGACGGATATATTCTGTGTATCTGTATGTTCTATACAGATGTCTCACAAATAAATTTGACTACTGAACTTATTCAAAAGTGAATGTTTCACAGATTTACAGCTTATTCTTCGACTGCAAACATGCTGCAATCTTCTGTGTTAAGCCGTTTGTGAGATTTGCAAAGGGCTATTTCTGGGCGTGGCTAAATGACCCGCCGGGCCTCACTGTGTTTCTCCATGACGAGGTGTGCTATTCACACCAGTCCTTGCGGATGATGTTGCCAGAACACAACAGAAATGGGACTAAGCTGTAATATGAATGATACTTCCTGGATTTGTCGGGCGATACTTGCAATGAAAAGATAGAGCTTCAAGGCAGATTGACCATTGGCCTCTCTTGGATAATTGTGCTGTTTTAGCACAAGGCTCTTTTAATTACCAAGATGGGAAGATGAGCCATCCTGCTGCAGACCCAGTTGGGAAATGCAAAGAGGCCATATTGAGGCACGACCTGGAGATCATTATTACAGCCCTGGTCTGAGGGCTCAGGATGCAGGACAGGACTCCAGGAGGCCTGGAAAGAGAAAACAGTTCTGGAGAGCACAGAGTAGGCTCAAGCACATGAGAACAAGGGTAGGACCTATGACCATAATTGCCATAATTAATGGCTTGGGTCCCACAAGGAATATGGCAAGAGCTTAGTGTCTGGAATTAAGACACAGGCACACATAGGTAACCAGCTGGATTTGTTAGTTCTCAAATATCCAAACATGCAGTATTTGGGATAGATTTTCTAATAGCACAAAGCATTTTTATAGCCTGAATCTTACTAAATGCACTGTTTGCATATCCAGAAGATTTAACAAAATCACAGTGAGCAAGCTCATTTTACTGAGGGAATACAGGCATTGTACCCCACAGCAGTAAAGTGAGATCATATCCTGCTAGTGAGATACATACCCTGCTTTTCTCTGAAAACAACACTTGATTGTATAATATTTACAGTGCTTGGGCTCTGAAGATCAGAAAAAGCAGTCTTATCAAAGTATAATGTTTTCTGTAATTAATGATGGCATTTATACTTGATTCTGAACCCAAGAAAATATACTGACTCAGATGCCCTTGCTGCACCACTTTATTGGACAACGTGCAGGTATGATTCAAGTAAATGATGACTGACTACAGGGGCAAGCACCCAGGCTAAGAACTGTTGGTGCGGAATTCAGTTCTAAAGCACTGAAACTGAAAACACTCTAACGTAATGAAAATTTTATGACAGCTTACGTGAATATCTTATTTTCTGCACTAGAGTTTTTAAGGCAATAAAATTATATGGAAATTCATATAATTATACCTGTAATTACCTAATAATTGATGTAATTAACCAAGGACTCTCTTGAGAGTGTGTAACTGACCAGTTACACAGGCAGTCAGCTAATTTCAGATGCAATTATATCCACATGTAATTTCATACACCTGCAGTTAATTGCAAGGGCTAAAGGTGGACTTAAAACAAAGGAGCCTATGTGACTATTTCCCCTTAATGCTTGTTTCCTTTATTCCACTACCTAGTGACTTATGCTTAATTCAGTATTATCTTAAATTCTTAGTAGGTAAAGTGTCTTCCTGGAGTGATATGGAGACTTTGGGTGAGTTGTGGTATTCTCACAGAATATCAAATAGTGCTTTCTTGTTGGATAAATGAGCTCAAGTCCGGGGCTCATAGCCAAATAGAGATGATTAAACTCTTCTAAAATAAACAGAAAGAGTGTATTTGATGGAGCAAGGTGTACTTGAAAGAAAGAGCTCATTTTAATTGTATTTTTCAAGTTGAATCTTAAGGTAGTGAGGATAGTAGCTCTGATTTACCAAGTTAATTGCTTAGCATAATATTGAGAACACCATAAGTGTTCAAGAAATGTTTGGTGAATGAACGAATAAGTCTTGCAATTGCTTTAGGACCATTTCGAATCTGCATCTTGGGGTATCATTAAAACCATCTTGATCAAATGTATTATGCCAGTTTCTCTGCATTTCAAATGCCAGCAAAGGATGTTTTTCTAAACAAATGAGGTTATTACTGACTTAGCTCCTTAAAGGGAAATTCTTAGATTTTTGGTATTGCTAATCTTTGAAGAAACTAGAGATAATCTCGTTATAGAAGAGGAAAAACTTTTAGATTGCAGGGGGGGGGGGAAATTCTAGATTATTCTGTTTCTATGTGTTTTATAAGTTAATAAATTCCTACAAAACACATTTAATTTGGATTTAATTTGATGAGATCACAGCCCTTGGGGAACAGTGAACATCCCTAAGGTAAGATTTTCTTATTAGAGAATACAAGAAATTAAATTATTTCTTATAATGATTAAACTGCATGGTTATGCAATAGAGACAAAATATGTTTGTATCCCCCCAGAGTTTGTCTCAAGATACAGAGTATGGTTGGTTTTCTCCTCCTTCTTTCTTATTCTGACTCTGCTCTTACCTGCCAGGTTTTATGATCTTGTAGTTTAATTATTAGTAACTTAAAAATTTTATAACTTGCTTATGAAAACAAGTCTATAAACTAGCGGATTAGTGACTATACAGATCAAATGACTATCATTAGGACAAACAAGTCTGATGCCAGTGAATCAAAATAGTGGATAAGCCATGGTTTTGATAATAAAAATTAAGTTGAGAATCTTAAAATATGTGAATCAGAAAAATAGGCAAGTATTTGACCATATATTGTTTGCTCAGATAAAATAGGTATATAGATACATGTTATAGATACATATCATAGTTACATAGGTATATATGTTTATATAGGTATATCTATATATTTGTATATATCTGTATATTTGTATATTTATGCATACATATCTATATCTTATGTGATATAAATGGTATGTAATATTGTATATAAATATGTAATGATACAGGCATACATAATGAAGTAGCCTATTTTTTAATGGTATAGCCTAGAAATAATAGATGGGGAAGACAAAATATATTTGTTTTAACTCACCAAATTTCTTTTGAATATAAATGGCTCCTTATTGTTAATTTAATTTCTTCAGAATGCATTATTCCTGAATTATTCCTCTAGTATTAGGAAAAGTCCAGTTCTTCATAACATGAATGTTCATAAATCTGTCCCATAGGAAATAAGTAGGATACAGAGTAAAACCTGTTATTCCTATACTGGTTAAATCTATCTCTCTTCTGTACCTCTGCTTGAAAAGAACTTCTTCCTTGTGTCATTGTACAACTTTCAGATTTACCTTCATTTCACTAACTTCATTATTCCTTCATCTCAGCACACCTACCTAAAAAAGAAAAAAAAATATTCTTGTTCTTCTGATATATAGCAAGAAGTTAAGCAAAGCAGTTGGAGTGTTAATTGTTATTGCTTTATGGTTTTGGCTTCTTTATTTTAGATCTTCATTCCAAATGAATTTAGTGACCTAGTCCAGTGCTGTGGAAAGCAGTGTATTGTAAATGTTACATAAATAACTCTCTGCAAAAGAAAAAAGTAGTGAAATCCCCAGATAGAGTACTATATTTGTTTTAATGTAACCCTAGCATGCACCTCCTTAGCCTGGGCTGCCACTGGGCTTTCTAGCTTATTGAGATTTCAGCATGATGCATCTGATTAAAGGACTCAAAACCAGTAATTTGCCTCTGATAATATCGTTTGACTGCCTGATTCTTTTTTACATGGAAGCACAATGAAAACCTTGACAAAACACTTGATTTAGCAACTGCAGTCTTAAGAGCTTTCTCTTTCCTATCACTCTCGGTTATTCAAATATCCTTAAAGTATAAGTAACTCTACACATGCACACCTGCCCACACATACACACACATGCATGTGTGCACAATTAACAGTGTTAGAGGAGCTTGTTTTGTTCCAACTCTGATTTTCCACAGAATTTGAAACACTGATTATTTTCCTAATCCTTGTATTTCCCCCTTTGCTTTGATTCCAATTTATTCCTCCATTTTTAGTATCTACTTTCTGTACCATCAAAAATAAAGTCATTTCTTTTTCTGCCTTCTTACCTATTTTTGGAGGATTTCAGAGGATTCATGATAACTAGAGTTCTAATAGCATTCATCTATTTTTAGAAGTCAGTGGTGGCTATTAAACAGTGCATAGCAATCCATTTTATGTCAATGTGAGTGTAGAATATCATTTTATGACCAACTAGAAGTTGTACTCTGAAAAATATCACTGAGGAGATTCCTGAAGAATGTATTTTTTTTTTCTTATTTAGTCTCTGAGGAGACAGCAAAATACAGATGCCCTGTGGAAAGAGGAGGCAAGTTTGAGTTATGTCTGTGTCACAACTTTTCTCTTTCTTTAATTGTAAAATCTATATAATAGCTAATTCATTTGTACCACCATGCAACTAAATACAGAAAGATGCATCACTTATGGCAAAATTGTGTGCCCCTCATTAAAAATAAATATGTCAATAGTTTTCTTTTTCCCCAAAATTTTAAAGTATGTAGAAACATACACAGAGATCTGAGTAAAAAATATGTCACTAGCGTCTCTATGTGAGGTTGTCCATTAAGTGAAAAAACACCGCTAATGATCACAGCAGATAACTTTAATATAAAAATCATATAATAACATATCATTTTATGCGGTTCCATATTAAAGTAGTAACAATGACTACTGTGGCATACCTTAGTTTAATTATATTTCATAAGAAAAAAAAAACATTCAGGGACACCTATGTGGCTCAGTTGATTAAGTGTCCCTTGATTTTGGCTCAGGCTGTGATCTCAGGGTCATGAGATCAAGTCCTGTGGAGACTGTGACAAGCTCCACACACTCACTCTGTCCCACCTCTCTCTCAAAAGAGAGTGAGAGAGAGAGAGAGAGGGAGGGAGACAGGAAGAGAGAGAGAGAGTAAAATCCTCCTAGAATTGAAATTTGATTTTGTCTATTGAAATCCTAGCATTGAAATTTGGTTTTGTCTTTTGAAATCCTCCCTATCTATTCATAAAAATGCTTGATCTTCTCCAATTTTTTCTAAGGTAGATTTCAAATATTCTTCAGCATCTTATTTAATTTTATGGTGTTTGGGCCTATAAAAAGTTGTAAATAAAGCTAACACTATGGAAAATACTTAAGATATAAAATTTGATAGCAATTCCATTCATTATTACTTATGGTTCATATTTCATATTTACATTTCCATCAGTTAGTATTCATTATTTATATGTCCATACAATTTTTCTTCATTCATGTTAATGCACTTGGCTGAAAATTCATTATTTGTGGAAATGCTCAGGGGGTCTGTGCAAGTAAAAAGGAAAGAGGTTTCTGTCTCCTAGAAATCTGTCTTAATTACCATGTATATTAGCTGTCATTGATATGTAATTTAAGATAATGAATAAATCATATTGCATGAAAATAGAATTCTAACATCTATCCCTATTTAAATTTACTGACCACATTGACACTTAAAACAGAGCTACAAAGTATCCTTTTACCAACTTCTCTTATTCTACAGTTGCCAATGCTTTCAGTCCACTCTTAAGACGTTATACCAGGTGCCTAATGTATAAAAAGGAAATTACTCATGAAATGAATAACTATCTAGTACCTCCTATTGCCATAGGCTTAGAATATCGCTAAGGACAAGAAAGCCAAAGGCTCTGCTCTGATAAACTTATATTCTGAAGGAAATAGTTTGCAAATAAGTAAGTGTATAAATAAATACTTGCAGATAATGATGGGTAGTGTGAAGAAAATAAACAAGGGTAGGGAGATAGAATGATCAGGGAAGATTTCATTGAGAAGGTGACATCAAAGCATAGTCAAGATTGATATGCAAAGGAAGCATGGCAGCCTAAACAAAAATGTTACAACAGAGAGGAGAAGTAGGAGGCACACGGACCCAGCAACCGACTTTCACTTTCTTGTTTGAGGACCAACATGGAAGGTAGCTATGTGACTGAATGGAAGAGCTTCAGAGAGAGACTTGGAGATAATTTTAGAGAAATAGACAGGATGGGGTCACTTACAGCTCCATGGGCCATGAGTAAGAGGACCACAGATATGATTCTGAGTGCACTGGGAGTTCCAGCAGTGTTCTGAGTAGCCAAGTGAACTGGTCTGAGCTTGTCTTA
The DNA here is from genome assembly GCF_023721935.1 of Panthera uncia. Classification (NCBI taxonomy): domain Eukaryota; kingdom Metazoa; phylum Chordata; class Mammalia; order Carnivora; family Felidae; genus Panthera; species Panthera uncia. The sequence goes on along the minus strand of NW_026057584.1, from coordinate 91,193,415 downwards.
TGTACGTGCCATGGATCCCAGTCTTAAAACAGACTTAGACTCTATCTAGGAATATAGAATATATATATTCATATATATATACATATATATATATATATATGTATATATATATGAAAAGGCAAATCTGTGGGAATTTCTGTTTGTGTCTCTGGAATTCAGGGAGTGTGGAAGCACCGATTTGGGAAAACGTGAAAGGAGAGAAAGTAAGACCTGAACTGAGCTTTAAAGATTGAGTAGTATTTAGGTGTATGGAAATAGAGTTGGTCCAGAGGAAAAGGTAGACAGTTTCTGTTTAAGCACATTACAGTTTACCCCACTAGTGGAAGTTTAAAGTAGAAAGAGCAAAAAGCAGCTTGACTAAAGCTCAGGAAAAAAAATAATAAAAACTGTTTATAGATGTGAGAACGGTTGAAATATCTGAAAGAAATTTGAGCAAGAAGCATAGAGGATTAATCTTATCCAAAAATTATATATATATATACGTATATATATATATATACGTATATACGTATATATATACGTGTATATATATATCTTGGATTAATTCATTATGGTACCATGATTAATTCATTATGGTACCATAATTTTTTAAAAGACAGAAGAAGGAAAAGTAATATATGTAACTTCTGGAAAATGACTTGGTTCATCAAGTACAGTCACATTCCCATATCTGATTTGATTTTTAACACTTTGGAAACTTCTTCAGTAGATATCCTGAAAAATAACAAAAAGTTTCTTTTGATTGTTGTTATTTATTGCCCTTTAGAAATTTAACCAACTATATTAAAGAAATTGCCCATTATTATTCCCTGAGAGGATTCTTGGCCTTTAATATTATACTGCATTTCTTGGGGCTCCTGAGTGGCTCAGTCGGTTAGGCATCAGAGTCTTGGTTTTGCCTCAGATCATGATCTCACAGTTCCTGGAATGGAACTCCATTTAGGGCTTTTGTGCTGACAGCAGGAGGGGCCTGTTTGGGATTCTGTCTCTCCTGCTCACTGCCCCTCCCTTGCTTGTGAGCTCTCTCTCTTTATCTCTCTCTCTCAAAATAAAATCAACTTTAGAAAAAAATATTTTAAAAAATAATGCATTTGTTATTTACACATATTTTTACATATTTACTGTAGAAGTACAGTTAACTGAAATTGAAGAGTTGTAATAACCCTCAAACTATGGAGCTATATTCATAGAAACCTACTAACTCTAAGTTCTGGACAGGCCAAAAAGCTCAAGGTGTCAACACAACCATAGGAGTGAAACAGACAATATGCCCAAGTCTCTCTTCATTGATGTAAATTACAGTCCATGGGGAACAATCATCAAGATTGGGTAGTAATATTAATTTAAATATTAAAATATTAAGTATTAAAGCAAATGAGTCACTTCCATAGATGTAATACTAATGTCCAATAAAATAATTTTGTGGACATTGTATGTTCACTTTGCATTAATTATATGTAGCCATTATCATGAAACGGACATTTCTCTATCAGGAATTTTCCGAAGTATCTTGTCATTAACCACTTGTAATGTTTTTATACTTCCATCTAAAACCAAAGATAGTCCCCTTTTGACCTATATAATTTGTAGCCAGCAAATCAATTTTCATAGTGTTTTTGAAATAGTGATACTAAGTCTTGGCCACCTGCTATGTTTGTGAAGTGACTTCTGGTTGTAAACAACCAGTATTTATAGGCTGTGGTGATGATGATGAATTGATTGAAATATGACTAGAATTCCCAAGATACCAGGTATATGGATGTTTAATTGACCCACCAAACTTAGTTTCTTTGGAACTATTATGTTCTGTAAGTTAAGATTTTGGATATTTTACATAAAAGAGTAAAACTTGAATTCAAATTGAAAATTTGTTTTGGAGTTGAGTTATAATTTTTCAGATATATCATAAGATTTTTAATTTGTATTGCCTCGGAACTACATTAATGCATTTTTGTATAGATGGTTTTGCAATATCTACTCTATGCCAGGCACTAGGTAACTATTGAGAATACAATGATGAATAACAACAACAACAACAACAAAATGTATTGGCCCTGCCCTCAAGGAGCATACAGTCTTACAGACTAGTTGTAGAAATTACGGTAATTAAATAGTCACTTAAGTAAGTTCAAAATTAAAATTATGGTGAGGTTAAGGAGTAAAGATACATGGTGGGTAAAAGTGGGCAGTAGGAACAAGTGTCATGGAGTCCACATTCTAAGAGTTAGTCTGGTTTATATGTGCTGTATCTTTCAAAAAAAAATTTTTTTTTGCCATGATTGATGACTGTGACTGGGATACTAAGTGAGTTTGACCTAAGCTTCAGAGATTTAGTGTATAGTCTTAGGAATCGGCTCTCAAAGCCAGAGGACAGCTGGGAAAAATCTGTCCGGCTTTCTCAGATTCGTGTATTCTTTATTCCCATACAATCATATGTTTCATATTTACTAAGAGGAGGCATTTTGCTTGAAACTTGGGAGGGAAACATTCAAATTCTAGCTGAAATGTAAACCATTAATTTTGAATAACCCGGGAAAAGGATTTCTACTTTTTTTTTCAATTTTGCATTATAATAGCAGCTCAACTAATGCATATATAATTTTCTTTCCCTTTTGCTTGTCATGCATTGCCAACATGGACTTCTACAAAGGCTCAGGTTGGTGTTGCAATCTGTTTTGATCTTTACTGTTTTCATTTAGTGAAAAGAAGCTTTGATGTTTTCCTTCACAAATCAGCTTTTTTTCTCTTTGTAAATCCTGATCAAAACATTGTTCACACATGAAAGAAAAAAACTCTTCCCGTAGGTCAGTTGCCTATATGTCTCTCTTAAATGTATACCTTTACATCAGCAAAACAACTATTTCAGAAACCCAGAAAATTGATTGATATCGGCTTAAATTTGTCATGCCTGGCTTATTTTATGATATGAAGAAAATAATGCCCTAAGATTTTAGAATCTGTGGAGTATATCAGGCTCTGAAAAGGTTTCTGATACTAACTCTGCTCTCTATTACTTTCAGAGTGTATTAGATGACATTGTACTGGATTTCTCTATCCCCACACTTAACATTGAGAGTTCCATGCACAGCATCCAGCAGATTTTAGGGTCACCAAATTTTTAGCAAATAGCATTCAGAATATCGTTTTCTCTCTTTCTCAATCTCCCCTCTTGTTTTTTTAAAGGAATTAATCTTTTTTCAGGTTTACATCGGTATGTCCTATAAATCTCTAGTTCCTTTATAGTTTTAATAAATCCACATGCTATTTCTGTCCATCCCAATTTGTTTGAAATATTGTTGGTCAGATAATGAAAACATCAGTAAAGTTTTCAGAGGCTAACTGTATAGTAGACTGGAGTGATATTTATGATGCATTATCTGCCAGGAGCTAAGTACAGCTAAAGTGAGTTTGTCAGTCACAGAAGAATCCAGAGTTTTTTCATGTGCAAAGTTTTACAAGGACTATCAATGAAACATAATATGGCTAGGTAGTTTGGGTCCTGTGCACTGGGGATGGTACAAAATGTACAACTCCAGTCCTACCCAATCTTCTGTTAACTGGGGTTAGATAGCTGACTTTCAAATCCAAAGAACTTTGCAACGTGATACCTTCTGTTATGTCTAAGCTTCATCTAAATGCTCAAGTTGTTTTTTTCTGGTCAAATATATATAAAATCATGGCATGACATTAGTAGGGTTGTCTCCCATTTCATGCTCTGGGCATACACTAACATCTTATGAAGAGGACGCATTTGCTAAAATTAAAGATTCATTTCATCTTCTCATATTTAACTCCAAGATTGCTATAATGATTTGTAAAGATAAGTTCTTAGAGTCCTATAGAAACTTTTTCTCTGAGTAAAAATAACGACTTTTTGCTAACAGGGCCATATACCATACTGCATGGCACATGCAACTTGGTGTATTGTTTTAGCTCACTGACCCCCAAATGCATTTTGTTGGCATAAAGTCGTTTCCTTTTTGTAGATTGAAGATGGTATACATCCTTCTTTAGTTCATGACATATTTATTCCTGAATAACCAATCCTTTATCTTATTGATTAGTGTATTTCACTTTTATTTAACTTTATACCAAAAAAGGCACTCATTTGAAGACTTCCCCCAAAACATGTTCATAAAATTTCAATATAAAAAACTAGAAGATTAGAAGTTTAATGTAGATTATAACATAGAGAATATGTTCCAGAATGGACTGAGATGTAAAGAAAGGGTAAGCAAATATAACTTTGCAGGCAGTAAGATCTGGTCACGACTCCTCAGCTCTACCATAGTAGTACAAAAGCAGCCATAGACAAGACACATATGAATAAGCATAGCTGTGACTCAGTAAAATTTAACGAAATAGGCTGGGGTGCCTGGGTGGCTCAGTCAGTTAAGTATCAGAGTTGGGCTCAGGTCATGATCTCACTGTTCGCCACATTGGGCTCTCTGCTGTCAGCTTGGAGCCTGCTTCAGATCCTCTGTGCCCCTCTCTGTCTCTCTGCCCCTTCCCCCACATGTGCACACTCTCAAAAATCAGCACAAAAAATATTGTAAAAAAAATAATACAAGAATTAGGCAATGTCAGTGAAAATAGTAGAGAAAAGATCTCCAAAAATCCTCTTCTGCATAAAAGCAACAAGAACACTGGCCAAAATTGTCCAAATAACATTTCTCAGGACTCTGTCCATTAATCAAAAGCTGCAGCAATATGGGAAGCATTTATTCAAGAAAAGTAGGTGAATCTCAGAACAGAAGTACTTATTACATTTTAACTTGTCTTATGTCCATGTTCACAACACCAGCTCCATAATGTCCTTGAAAGAAGCTGCCCACAATCTGGTGTAATAATAATAATAAACAGCCTGGTATCTACTGAGAGGGCTGAGCAAGGTTGGAGCTCCTTCAGAGTTCTGTTCTTTAAAGAATTGCCTTTATTTAACTGTCTGGTGGCTCCCTGGAAGTACCCACTCATAAGGCTTTTTTTTTATTTCACCTGACTCAACTGACCCAGTGTGAAGAAGCTTGGGGAAATTACTTCAAAATAATCAGAAGTAATTGTTTAACTTGCAGCTACCTGAGACAGTAGCTAACCATTGGGGCAAGCAACAGAATAACAAAAAGCTTAAAAGGAAAAGCTAGGGAATAAAAAACATGTCCATAGGAGTTTTGAAAAACTCTGACATATTGCTGGGAGTTAAAACACCTTGGACACGCAGATAACTATGGAAAGCCATAACAGGACTCTCTCACCTGGGGCTAACCATGAGACTCCGTGCAAGCAGAAAAATGAACACAAAGAGCTGTAAATTGCTGACGGAACAGTTAAAAGTGTGCCCCAACACACAGGCCCTCAGCAAAGACTGGAGACATTTTGGTCCTAGGGATTAAAGGGAATCTTTGTCAGATCATTACACAAAGACATCATTAGGCATAACAAACTCAGACTTCACAGAATTAGTTTAAAAAAGTCAATAAACAGGGGCGCCTGGGTGGCTCAGTTGGTTAAGCAACTGACTCTTGAATTTGGCTCAGGTCTTGATTTCAATGTTTGTGGGATCAAGCCCCGCATTGGGTTCTGTGCTGACGGCACGGAGCCTGCTTGGGATTCTCTCTACTTCTCTGTACCTCCTTGACTAGCGCTCTCTCTCTTTCTCTCTCTTCCCCCCACCCCAATATTTTTTAAAAAGTCAAAAACAACAAAAAATAGCAACAATAGCAAACACTAGAGAGAGGGAAGAAGTTGGTCTCCAGAGTTGCCACATTATATTAAGTGTCTAATTTTTCAACAACAACAAAAAGAAGAGCTATGTGAAAAAGTAAAAATAAAGTATGGTCCATACACAGAAAAATTAATTAAAAATGGACAAAAGCCCAAAATATAAGGGCTAAACTATTACCCTCTTAAAAGAAAATATCAGTATAAATCTTTGTGACCTGGGATTAGACCATGAATATCTGAAGCTCAAGCTAAGACAGGGAAGAAGTGGTAAACTGGATTTCATCAAAAGTAAAAGCTTTTTGTAATTCAAGGTACATCATCACAAAAAGTTCAAAGACAGTCCACAAAATGAGACAAAATATTTGCAAATCATCTATCTGATGAGAATCTAGTATCCAGGAAATATAAGGATATCCAACAACTCAGCAATAAGAAGACAACCCAATTAATCAGTGGGAAAAGGTCTTGAGTACACATTTTTCCAAATAAGGTATACAAATGTCCAATAAACACATGAAAAGATGTGCAGATGCTAAACATCATTAGTCATTAGGGGAACACCAATCAAAACCACAATGTGGTATCACTTCACAGCCACTAAGATATCTATAATCAAAATCAAAAAGATAGACAGTAATTATTGAACGTAGAGTAATCATAACCCTTGTACATTCCTGATGGAAATGTAAAATGTTGCACTTTGGAAAACTCTTTGGTAGTTAAAAGGTAAATGTAAACAGTTTCCACATGACCCAGCAATTCCATTTACTCCTAGGTATACAGCCAAGAGAATTGAAAACGTAAATCCATGTAAAACCTTGTATACCAATGTTCATAGCATGATTATTCATAACCAAAAGATGAAAACAACCCAAATGTCCCTCAGCTATCCAAACCTGGATAAACAGACTTGGTTTATCCATACAGTTGAATGTTACTCAGGCATAAATAATAATGAAGTATTTATTCATGCTACAACATGGATGAACTTCGAAAATATTATGCTAAGTGAAAGTAACCAGACACAAAAGGCTACATGCTGTATGTATATGAAGTGTCCAAAATAGGCAAAAAAAAAGGAGGCAAAAAGTAGATTAGGCTTTGGTTGTTGTTTGTCAGGGGCAGGGGGTAGGAGAAAATGGGTAGTGACTAATGGGTATAAGGTATCTTTTCAGGATGATGAAGATACTATGAAATTAGAAGTAATGATGATTTCACAGCTTTACAAATACATTTAAAAAAAACTGAATTATACACTTTAAAATAGTGAATACTGAAGTGCCTGGGTGGCTCATCTGGTTGAGCATATGACTTTGGCTCAGGTCATGATCTCACCATTTGTGAGTCCAAGCCCCACATCAGGCTCTCTGCTATTAGCCCAGCTCCTGCTTCAGATCTTCTGTCCCCCTTTCTTTGCCCCTCTTCCACTTGAGTTCTCTCTCTTATTCTTTCTCTCTCTCTCTCTCTCTCTCTCTCTCTCTCTCTCTCTCTCCCCCCCAAAAATAAATATTTTATATTTTTTAAGTTTTTATTTATTTTTGAGACAGAGACAGAGCATGAGCAGGGGAGGGGCAGAGAGAGAGGGAGACACAGAATCCGAAGCAGGCTCCAGGCTCTGAGCTGTCAGCACAGAGCCCAATGCGGGGCTCGAACTCATGGACTGTGAGATCATGACCTGAGCCGAAGTCGGCCGCTCAACCGACTGAGCCACCCAGGCACCCCCCAAAATAAATATTTTTAAATTAAATAAAGGAGAAACCTACATATTTTATGATATGTAGGTTATATCTCATTTTTTAAAAACAGTGGCAGGCCATTTTTGGCCGCAGGCCCATAGTTTACCAACATGCAAAAGAAAAGGATTTGTGTCATCTTTATTTATCTAATGTTTAAGAAGATTCTGGGTCTTATGTAGTAGAGCATCAGTAGTATCCAATGAATTCATGTGTGAGTGAATGAGTAAGTATAAGAAATCTAGCTTCAACTGTTAAAAGATCTATAACTCCTGTTATCTACAAACACATATCTTTAATGAAGAATAATTCTTATTATATTCATTCTATTTTCATGTTATTCCTCATCAATGCTTTATACTCTACTTTGTAAGTGATCACTAAACTGTTAGTAGTTTTTCATTAAGTCTTGCAACATGGGGCACTTTATATGTCTCAGCTATAAAAAGACTACCTTTTTAGGAGGAATCATTTCATGCTCAATAGAAAATGTCAAAAACTGATGTGACTATGGAATTGTAAATACTCCTTGTATCTTTATCAGAAATAATAGTGCTTTTTTTGGAATGACTGAAGTTGTTTTGCTGGCTTAGCTGTCACTGTACATCTCTTTTTCTCAGCAATGTATTAGGTGCTGTGGAGGATGAGGAAGCATAAATCTTCAAGGCATTTGTCTCTTGCATTCTGTCATCTCTCCCAGGTTTTGAGCTTGTAATGTTGGAAACTATTCAAAAGTTTATTAGGTTAATGTACGTGGAAATGCAGGTGTGTTTTCAATGAAGTGATGTAGTTGAAATAGATGATCGTATAGATTACTTCCAGCTTCAAAGTTCTTTAGTCCGTGTTTCAGTGCTAATCTTACTCTAAACAGGTATTACTTACTAAAGCGAACTCTCTCAAACTTTCTAAAGCTCATATACCATTATTGTTCTTTTGAAAGTAAATATTAAAGTCAGCAGATGACTTTAGACCCCGAGAGGCCTTTAAGTGAGCTACCAGGAAATCAATGCCAGAAGCTGATACAAAACCCCTTTGTTACAGCTTCCTTCTTGGCTCACTAGACCACAGATAATTTTTCATGCAGTATAAAGGATCATTTCATGACTGAAATGAAACCACCCCAGAAGAGGACCCCATTATTAACTTAATAGGTTCCCACCAAAGAATCCAATAATGGAGAACTGGAATCCACTACAAGTAAAGCAGCTGATGCTGCCCATCCCCTGAATTGCTCTACACTTGACATTTAATCAGTTCAGAGAAGTGTGATTCCTGGTAAGGAAGAATATTTTAACAAGACCCCACTCCACAAATGAGATGTCAGCTCAGATCTAGAACTATAGGTCCCATACTTCCTACAGCTTGATTAAGTTCCATATGAATTTATTATGAGTCTATCAAGAGCCTGCACGTGTCAGATGCTATGTGCAACATAAGAGATGTGCAAGGTATCACCTCCATCTTCTGAGAGATCCAGTGGTCACAATGAACCTGGCTCCCTCATGCCATCAGGCTCTGCTTTTAGCCAAGAATGGTGAAAACTGACTACCTTGAGTATTACTTGTATGTTTCTTAATTCAAGGCATCCATAATTGGGATAGGCAAATGTGGTAGTACTGTCTGTCTAATAAATAGCATCTATATTTAGAGATCAGAAATTAGAGAATTTTAAAATCCTACAAACCTAAAAACATATTAGACTCTGAATTTATTTGTAGATCTACTTCCAAATCATGGGACCAGAGTACAATTATAAGCAGTTAGATTTGAGTTATTAATGCATAATATTAAAATTCTTGTAAAAGTAATTATAAAGAGAGCAAAACTTTTAGCTTCAGGTGATGCCAACATCATGGTTTGGTCTAGGTGTATGCTTTTCAGGAAGCACGCCCAGGGAAATATTTCTGCACTCATTCATTCATATTGATGCCAGTATACATCTATTAAGCACACAGTATAAACTAGGGACACACAATAGCTTTATGCCCTATTTATTTATTTTGGTGGGGTGGGGAGGGTTGTTTGCACAAAATAGGATTTCTGGAATTCTTAGTACAGACCCCAGAAAGGCTGTTGTTAGACGCACGCACACACACACACACACACACACACACACACACGTATTTATGTTTCAACTGTTTGTCCAGGTCAAATTTGTAGAGACGTGCCCATGTTATGTAAATGGGTTAACTGATCTTTCTATAACACATTTTAAGACCTTCATTGTCAGGTTTTTCAAATAACTTTGTGTTCTGCAAGTACCCAGGAATAAGTTAGTTATTTGTGTTGTATATAGCAATATGCTTGTTAGACGTGATTTCTATCTCACAATCAGCTGTCTTTCTTTTGGTCAAAATAAGGTTTACTAAAACAGGGGCTAGGTACAGGTTTGCCTTAAAATACCATTTTCCTGCAGAATCATCTTGTTTTTATTTTGTGAAGAACCAGAAAGGTCTGCCTTAGTCTTGTCCCTTCCTCACTGACTCTGAGGAAGAATGTTTGCAACATGATATTCTTTATTCCATAAAGTAGCAGCTTCCAATTAGTCCCTAATAAGAGTCTCCAACTGATGAAACTAGGGTGGAAATCAGAGGCAAGATCCCAATTTATCACAATGTAAGTGAATGGCAGGGATTCCATTAACCAATCAATCTTGCTCTCTTTTCCACAAAGGTCAGGCTGTGCTGTCCTGGGTTATAAAACATCATGTGTGGCTCTATGTTTCACTTAACTTTGTCCCAGATACATCAGGTTTGTTATGGGAGGACTCACATGAAGAGTTCATATTTTAAAAAGCTGTTTTATGCTGTGACTGGCCTTGTTTCATAGCAGAGAAAACTGTTAGAGCACAATGCAGTCTGAGAACTGCTGCTTTATATGTTTATGTACAGAAAGATCACTCTGTGTCTATAACACATAACATTTTTGTGCAAAGGTCTCTTTAGAGATATTTTGTAATTATTATCTTTGGCTCAACCTATAAGGAATTAACAATTGTGTCTGGTTTTTGTTTAATGAAAAGATACTGTGATCCCCTCCTCTCCTCCTGTCTGTTATAACAGGATCATTTAGAAATTAGCCAAATTAGGAATGGATTTTGTAGTCGGCAATTCTTACATTGTTCCTTCTTTTTAAATTGGTTCTACTAAACAGAAAAAAAAATGGCCATTTTTTTTTTTAAGTTTTTATTTAAATTTTTGATGGCTCCTTTTTTTCTTTGACTTCCTGATTAACTTTGAAATAGTGCTATATGAGAACTCTTATACATTTCAGAGCAGGAAAGGTTTATTTGTGGTAATGATTAAAAGGCGATAGCCTGGTGGGTTTAGAGCTCTCCTTGCCTGTGAAACACCAATTATGAGGCTTTCCTTTTGGTCGTGAAGCCGGAAGCCAGTTTCGTGCTAGCCTACTGTGAGTATTGGTAAGTTCTGAGCAAACCTTGCAAAGACCACATTGCTTTTCAGGTCATACACGGCTTCTGATTTATCCCACCTAAGCCAACTTAAGACGAAATAAGATGGTAAATATGTCATGAAAAGTTTTCTTGGCAAATACCCAAGAGTTTCTTCTGCTCTGCTCATTAGTAATACTCCCTGGAATTTAGGGCTCTTGGGAAGCTGATGCCTTGTCTTTTTCTTCACGGTTCTGTTGGTGAAAAAGAGGAAGTTTTCTTTTATCTGTCCTTAGGTTCTAGAATACACTAATCTTAAATGATTTCAAAAAGTAGCACTGATGTTTGAGTTGTCTCTTTCATTTTCAGTTCCAAATCCTGGTGTCTCTTCTACCACATTGAGTTGGAAGCTTTGTGGAGATAGCAGTTAAGAGGATCATTATTCCCAAACTGTAGCCTCCTACTGGGACTGCTGCCATTTCCGCCTTGCTCAGAGCTCTCCTGTACTTTCATCTCTCTCCTGTTTGAGATGACTTATGTTCCCCAAACTTTATTTGGAATCTATCTCTTGATATAAATCTCAGAAATTTTAGTGACTCCCCTTATCTACAAATAAAATTCTATCTCATCACATTTTCCCATTTACTTACCTCAGCTAGCTTTAATCTCCAGGCTTCATCTCATGTGTACTGGGGCCCTTGTTTACTGTTTATGAGAATTATGTTTAGACTGTGGTTCATTTGCTTGACTGGCAAACCTCTCATCCAGAGAAGTTCCTATTAGATTATCCTAACTAGGGCTATTCTTCTTTATGCATTTGTATTTGAGAGTCTAGCCACACAAACACAGGATTTCTCTGCCTAAGGGGTGTGCAACTTAGATTACACTGCTTCTCTATATAATTACATTTTTTATCATCCAAATTCTATTGATTTCCTGAGCATGTTTTCATAGGCTTCTTGTATTTATTGGGTGAACAAACAGTTGCATGTATTCCAGAGTATAGGGATAGCATGATGTTCTCAACTACTGAGAATAAGTGGGAACTATATTAGACTCTGTCCCAGCAAAGGCCATTAAGGAAAGTAAAGGCTTTGGCCAAAACTTTCACTTGTGTTTGACACTTAGAGAATGAGTTGCAAGCCTCAGAACAAACCCTTCTCCTCCGTTTTTTGATGAACCCAAAACAGTACCATATACCTTTCACATAGAGATACCCTTAGGACATGTGTTTTGAAGAACTGAGATCTGTTCATCTCTCTTTATGCCTCTAACTTGTAAAACTTATGTTACCCGCCAGAAGGCAAGGGTTTCCATTTCAGACTCTTCTATTAAAACAGAGAAAGAAAGCTGTCTTTTCTCTCCTGATTTCTTGTGGTCATATTCTGTGACCCAGGTAAGTGATAACTCACTCACTCACTTTCTCTGTCTTTCCATTCATCCATCTATCCATCTATTTATCTAATATTTGCACCAGACTCCTGGACAGTATCTCATATACAGTAAGGGCAGAAGTGTTCTTTTCTGTAGTCAGGTTTCCATGGTGCAATCAAACTCCCTTTAAAACACAAACCTCTTGCAAAAATTTTGTTATAAATTTTTATTGTGTAAGAATACTTAACATAGGCCCACCCTCAATACATTTTTAAGTATGTAATACAGTATTTGTAATCCATAACCACAGTGTTGTAGGCTGGTCTCTAGAATTTATTCATCTTGCATAACTTAAATTTTATACCTATTGAATAACATCTCCCCATTTCTCTCGCCCCAGCCTCTGACAACCACCATTCTATTCTTTGCTTCAAAGAGTTTGACTATTTGAGATACCTCATATAAGTGGACTCATGTAGTATTTGTCCTTCTGTAATTGGCTTATTTCACATAATGCTCTCAAGGTTCATTCATAACCTCATTTCTGAAGAGCTATTGGTTCAACTCTTCCAGAGTTTTCTGGAAGTATCAGTGATAATTGGGATGGGGTTGTTCTTGTTTTGTTTTGTTACTTCAGCTTGACTGGTAACTGCAATCTGTTCTATGAAAATCCAATGGGCCACCGTGACAGTAGACTCTGGCATGCTATGAGCAGTCTACAAAATATCATCTGATTTTTTGTCATAACACAGCATGGCAGTGGTTGGCATCTCTCAGGGTATTGGAAAAGTCACTCTAACCCTGGATTGAGTTTCCCTCTTTTATTCTATTTTTTATGATTGTTTACATAGTGGTAAAGTACAGAGTGTGGGCCTTATAGTTCAACTTGCCCCGAGTTGTCTATGTCAATATGTTACCTCAGTTCTGTAACACATATCAGGCACAGAGAGAATCTGGTCAGTGCTCATGCGCGCACGTGTGTGTGTGTTAGTGCTTTACTATAGAATATCATACACTTTATAGGATTTGCACAATAATCATTTTTTTTGATTGTCTATTACCATGCAGTTTACTTTAAGACCATAGTTTACTTTCATAGTCACTTAAATGACACACAGTAAGAAATGAAAATCTGCTATCAGGAAAATATAGTATTAATGAAGAAAAAAAAGCTAAGGCATTGCTTCTTGTTTGCCATTATAAATAAACTACATTAGCACAGATAACTGAGCTTTAATCATGGCCTTTTACGTGAGGGCCTGGTAGCTCCCCAGTATTAAATACCCTCTGTAAAGTTCAGGTTGTGTGTGACACCCTTGAAAGAGGCAGAAATATGGAGAAGGGGAAGAAGTAAATGCATGGCGTGGGGCCCTACTTAGTCTCCATACCCATCCCTACCTCCACCCCCACTTTGGGGAGGAAAAGAGGACCATGTGGATGACAGAGCTGGTTAAGCTGTGCGTGGATATTCGTCTTGATTCTGATGGCATTATGCTTAAGAGATCATCAGTGATATTCAGACTGGAGGTAATGGGTTAAGTGCTAATAGAACATTAGAAAAGGAAAAGGAAAAAAAATCTGGGGTTTAGAACTTCTCAGTAAAAAATATTCTTCAATATTCACTTTAGAAAAAGGCTATTCTGTACAACATACCTTGTCTCAAAATAGAAATAGTAAGGTGATTTCAAGGCATAGCCTCATTGTTAGTCCATTTCTTCTCTTCATTGTATGTAAAGGCAGTAGTTCCCAGAGCTTTTGATATAAGGATCTTTCACTTTTAGCCAACCTGGATTGAGAAACTTTCTAATGAGGAACTTCAAATTTAGCGGTACTTTCAAGTTAAATTAAAACTTCATTAATCACAGCATTGCCTACATTCCTTTGAGGAGCGGTGATAACAGTATGTCTGAGATTATATTATTCATTGAGACTATAGACAAGGTTTGGTATGGGAATGCACTTATGGGCCCCTCGGTACAATGCTACAGTTCTCAGGGTCTGCACATCCAGCTCAGAAAGCGCTGTTTTTAGGAGATGAGGAATGTAGCCACCACTTTTACTGTTCTAATCAAATACCCATTGGCTTTAAAGTTCAACAGTTTGTCTACAAATTTTGCAGATAAAACTCAGTCAGCATTATTAGGTTTGTGTTTAGATTTTCCAGTGTGAAAACTGAAAAGAAAACATATAATGCATATTTAAAACCAATGGTGAATCTCACAAACCAGGCATGGGGATAAGCTCAGGGCATTCTCAGGAAATCTTTTCAAACGCTGTGTAGCTGAAGAAGCTAGTGTGAGAAAATGTCCTGGAAGAGGAAAACAGCCAAGGTCTCATACTTGAACATCAAGGCTGGAACTGACAGTTGCCCACTTCACAAGTATGGATCGCTGTACTGCGGATTTCCAGAAAAACCTAACTCCAAATGCTGCCCTCTTGAGCAACACATTGGACAAGTGATGAACGTAATGTTTTTCCCAGACACCAATTTAAAAGCATTTGTGGATTTTTTAAATCCCCCATTCACATCAAGAATTGCAACCACGTAAAAGACATAGTCCCTGCTCTTGCTTTAAACATGGAAGTTGGTTTTCAGAGATACTTTTTGGTTTTTCGAAATTATGAAAAGAGACCCCATACATGAAGCCTTGAAATGACTTGCTTGTGCAGTATTTTTTTATATGAAGTAATAGCCATAATCTACTATATAGATATCTTTGTAATTCTGTTCTTGGTTTTCCCTTCTTAGGATTTATAAATATTAGCATTATCTTCCTCATTGGAAAGATATCCTCAGAGCATGGTGATATGCCCGAAACAAGTTAAACAGGCAAAACCCAGCACTTTTTTCGAATCACCAATCTCAGCTTGAGGACCAGCCTAGTCATTCATCAGCCATAAATGGCTCAGAATCTTCAAATTTTATTTATTTTTACATGGAAAGAGGGATTCTACTAATGTGTAACTTAAATGATCATGATGGTTGAGACCTGAGACATAAAATGTCGTATAGAAGCTATAAAGTTATATGCAACCTTATGTGGTGTCACTGATAACCTGGGACCAGTGATGCTGTAAAACGTGGGTGCAGTTGCATTAGGACTGAACTTTAGCACTGCATGTATTACATTATGCACAGACAGGTATAAATTCATGATTAACAAAAATGGAAGCAAAAGTTTATTTACATAAATGTGATATTTTTCAGTCATTCAGATATTCCTAATGGAGGAGTACCTAATTTCATTGTAGACTGAAGAAGAAAAGGGGCAGATTTTGGTTAAGCTGAGGGAGGCTGTAGCATGGAGGACCCTTCTGAAGGGAAACAGTGGAAACTGGAGGCTGAAAGAGAGGAAACAGGCAAGTAGAGAAGGGCTGGGGAGAAGTTCTTTGAATTAAGAGATGAGGGTCTTAGCCCTGAAGGAAATTTGTACATCTTATGTTAAGAGCTCACAACATTTGAGGCAGAAAGGAACCCATAGTGCTTTATTGGTCTCACCACTCTGAGAAGACCACTTCCTCTCACACTCCAGTGGTACAGACCTGGCTCTGATTTGCAGGAATTTCTGCTCCTAGGTGGGGTTTTGAACCGATGTCAAGTTCTACTGATTAATCTCAGTCCCCAGCATGGAAGTCTACAGCCTGAAGACTTTTACCTGGGCGTTGTTGACTGGCAGCTTCCCTGGAGCAAAGGGTTATTACCACAGAAAATTGGAAGTCATAAATTTTCCTTTCTTTGTTTTTGTTTTGATTGTGGTTATTGTTTGTTTGCTTTATTTGAGTCCTTAAGCCCTAGGACTCTGATAATTAATAATGACATCCACTGAGCACCACTGAGTCCCTGCTTCCAAGTGTAGGCCAGGGAAGTCAGTTTATAGTTGGAGACTGGTATCACAAAACAGTACTTAAACTGATCAGTTACAATGAGTGGAGATGTATTTAATAAATATTAAAAGACCGACTCAATGAGTAAGTTTATGATATGACTCCAGAACTAGCAAAATTATAAAAACACAATTCCCCATTGAAGAAGTAATAAATAAGACTCATTACTAGGAGAATCAAATGTTGCCTCTCAGAGGATTTAGATTTTTCAGTG
The DNA here is from genome assembly GCF_023721935.1 of Panthera uncia. Taxonomy (NCBI): domain Eukaryota; kingdom Metazoa; phylum Chordata; class Mammalia; order Carnivora; family Felidae; genus Panthera; species Panthera uncia. The sequence goes on along the minus strand of NW_026057584.1, from coordinate 91,177,097 downwards.
GCATTTTTAGCATCTATAGCCCTATTAAACCCTATTATTTTCTTCCTAATTTGTGCCATTTAGGAATGATTTTCATTTAACTTTCCCATGGCTCATTTCTCTCCTTCAGAACATTTCCATATGATTCCCTGATAAAGTCCATGCTTTAACACATTTCCATTATGAAACTGTAATAAGCAGCAACGAAACAGCAATATGAAATGGCCAGAACATAAAGGACTGACAGGAGAAGAAATTGGCCAGCTGGGTAGTTAATTTTTATTCTGAAATGCCTACTGCACTTTTTGCCGCTTCTGCTTGTTTTAACCCTCTCAATAAGATTCCTTGCCTGATGGACAAGGACTGTAAGGAGACAATTCTCACAATTCTTTTTTATGTTTATTTTACTATTTTGGGGGGGGGGCGGGGAGAGCACGCGTGAGTGCATGAGCGGGGGAGGGGTAGAGAGCGAGAGGGAGACACAGAATCTGAAACAGACCCCAGGCTCTGAGCTGTCAGTACAGAGCCTGATGTGGGGCTTGAACTTGGGAATGGCAAAATCATGACCTGAGCCAAAGCCAGACACTTAACCAACTGAGCCACCCAGGCACCCCTATTCTCACAATTCTTAAGGGACATGGTTTTTCCCCATAACAAAATCATCAAGCGGTACCTTTTAATGACACAGTGATTGTTCTTCACGCCAGCCCATAATGGAAAGGAGAGGTTTTTATTTTTGTTCCTCCTTATTGTCCTTTGGGCTTTGCAAAATACCCCTTATGTGTTCTGTTTAGTGGGCCTGTGTTCTCTGGAGAATTACATGAGGGCCAATTAGCAACTGGGCTCCCTTAAAAAATTAGTTTCAATTCAACAATTACTTGTTGAACACCACTCTCTTCTCCATGTCTTGTGAAAAACAGGCATATGGAAACTTAGTTCCTGACTGCCTAAAACTCAAAATTTTCTTTAAGTAGCCACCTAAACAAATGCTGATTATACAGGTTTGACTTTGGTTAGGACCAGAAGCATCAGGTATGAAAAGTACAAATTGTGTTTTTCTGAGCTTATTCTCTCCATATTATTTGAAGTAAAAAGTAGACTTATTATATAAAGTAAAAAGTACACATTAAGACCAAGGTGAGAAAATGAGTTAAAGTGGTGTGAGAAATAGGAAACATTTAGAGAAAGAGTCACATGATGACTTTATTGAATGTGCACGTTCCCCCAGCAACACACAATGAGGTTCTAACCTCCAGCATTGTCCCGGCTGTGTACATGTGCATCCTGACGTTATAATCTGGCTACAGGTCTACTGAAAACTGAGACAGCCAGTGAGTACCAAAGATATGCCAGCTAGGGGTCATGGGAAAAGCCTTGCGGAAGCGGTGGTGTTTACTTGGGCTTTGAAGGAAGGGTAGGGATTTATCAGCTAGAAGTAACAGTATGAGCAATATTAAAATAGCATACACATCTGAGGGGGAAGAAAAACAAGTAAATCCACGTGACTGGAGAATCTTTTTTAAGAGTTGCTTTTTTATATACCACTGGCCAAGAGGATGGGTCAACATCTTCCTACCTAAATATGCTCCCTATCTTCCAACAGCTTTTCATTGAGGTTGGTTACTCTGCTACAGGTGTAGATTGCAGAGCATAAAGAGTAAAAACAGTAAACCAATATATGACCAGACATTAAAACGTGTATATTAGAGGAATATGCAACTAAACAGGTTTTCTTTCCCCCCCCCCACCCCCATCTGTCTTTGGGGTTTCCATAGGAGGGAAGGTAGTCTAAGCTCTGCCTAGTACTGATAGCTTTAGAAATATAGGCCTCTCTCAACATATTCCATCCATTTGCTTTCACATTCATACATGAGGTATGGGAAAACACTTTTTTAATTAATATTTTCATCTACCCCATTTGTACCAAGTTGGTTTGGCAGGCTTTCATGCATTTCATATGAAAGCCAAAGAGCTTTACTTAAATGGTCTGGTACCTATTGAAAGTTTATAGAACAAGCCCATAAAGTCAGTGCAATCTTTATTTCTTGGTATAGTTGAGTTGACTAAACCCTCAGCTGTCATCAGCTCACTTTCCAGGCGTCTGCTCGGTTGGGTTCCTGTCTTTTCATTTTTGTCGATTTTTCTCTTACATCTACCATGCTAGAAGTTTTTCAGGCAGACTTTTCTCCCTTACAAGTTATTACCTCCTTATTCTAATGTAGATTCTGCTTCCAAACCTTTCATTCCATTCTTGGCAGCCTTCGCAGCATGAAATGTGATTCTTTTATTACTTAATTCCTTACTTTCCTACACCCATTTCCACTTCTATTTCCCCATCTTCTTTCATTTTGCCCTCACATATTTTTCACTTTGTGGTTTTCCTTTTCCTTGTGCGCTCTAGGTGAGAGAGCCAAATAGAACCCCACGGTTAAAAATAGTTTCTGACATTATTTGTGATTCCTAAGATGTAGTCTCCCAAATAACCTTTTCTCATTTGATTTCCATCTAACATGCTGACGGTGCTCCAATCTTGTTTTCTGATTATCCCATTACACAGTGCTTTCCCTCACATTTAGTGGAAACTTGCAAGGAACAGTTCTGTTTGGGTAGCATTGCCTAGTCATCATTTATGATTTTGTGGAATTAGAAAGGCAGTGGGAGAAAAGAACTCAGGCCTAAATTTTTGTTTAAAAGGAAAAGCATTAATTAAGTATTTTGGTAATAGGTTGAATCACTCTTCATCAGCGTGCTATATTAGAGCCCTCTCTGTGATCTAGAGTAACCTATCACGCAATGAAACATTTTCTTACCAAGGGAGAGTGCTGTGCTCTATATCGACTAATGCATTTTAAATTCAGTCTTAAATAGGCAAACTCAATTGACTACCCATTGGGATACAATTGTAGGGGGAAAAAATCATCACAAACAAATGCATAGGAAGTAACCTAAGAATTCATTTACTGTAATCATTGTTTTTACCATAAAAGTGTAAATATTCACAGTCAGTAATCAATCATGCACAACCTTTACTAGTCTAGCAGTGTTTGTCTTGTGTGTGTGTGTGTGTGTGTGTGTGTGTGTCTGAGTGTTATAGCTGTGCTCTGAAAACATCCTACAAATAGCTGAATTCATATGAAGCCACAATACCCAGGAGGCTAAATGATTGCCTGTTAGCATTGATCATTTGGGGGCATAAAAAGAAATTTCCGGTGCAAATAACACCACTTTTCTTATGCATTCTAAGGACCTCTTATATTCAAGAGTAAATTTTCCTTACGTATATTTGTTTCAATTGACATCTTAAAGTACATCTGAGAATACAATACGCCATATAATTGAGAGCTGGACCGTCTAATAGATGCTGTGTGAGGTCTTCAAGGAAATGAAATGGTAATGGAATTCTTATTCTCAGTGGTAGGAAATGACTGTCCTTTGTTCTCTTCTGTGAAGGCATACCATCAAATCTTAGTTGATTTCGCCTGTATGTTTCTTTAGGCAAGTCAGTAATTTCAGAGAAGCCAAATACATCTTGCTTTTTGGGAGTGTAATTTGGCTGTTTTAGCCAGAGTATAGTTCTTGGGTTATGTTCATCAGGCATTATTAAAAGATAGGCTGTTTTCATATACCTTGGGTAGTTCCACATAATTTTTTTTTTCCTTTCCTATTCTTGCTTGGCAGGTCCATGAGGCAGTCCCATGCTACAGTGAATGCAATCAGTATTCCTGGGTTGTAGAACACTGGTCTCCATGCAAAATCCACAATGAGCTGAGATCTCTGCCCTGCGGAGGAGGAACGCAATCTAGGAAAATCAGGTGTGTAGAGATGGAGACACTTGGGAAATGGGCCTGTGGAACTTATACATTTTTATAAAAGAACAGTGTTGCTTATCCAAGTACACTCTGATTTTTATACCGCATACTCTGGCTTTCGCTCATCATCAAGTATCTGTGGAAGCATATGTGCCCTAACTGCCATGTGTATGGTGGGATTTCCTCTGCAGTTCAGTCACAGTCCTTACTGTTTCCTACAAGTGACTTAGGTGGGAAAGCTAATTGCATGGAGCAGGCTGGCATCCCTTCACTGACTCATAATCAGCTATAAGTAAGTCTTAGCAGTTACGGAGATTTTGAAAACAGGAGATTTTGGCTGTGATTTTGCTCTATGGGTAGTATAGTTGATGGACATGATCTTAATTTTGAATGTCAATGCATTGAAAAGCTCAATTTAAACCCTCCCTATTAGCCCTGGAAACTAAAGTCTGAGAATATTTATAAACAGTAGCAATGAATTTTAATACAAAGAAAGCACACCTCTGAAAGAACTTAGTGAATTCTGGGTTATTTACAGAGCAGTCTTCTTTAATGTTTTTGTCTTGTAAATACAGCAGTGATAAGCAAAGGAAAACACTTGGTCTGAATTTGTCAAAATGGCCTATTCAAAAACGATTTGGAAAGAAAGAATTTCTTTACCAACTGAGGATAATGGGAATAAATGTTAGAGACTGAACAAGCAAAAACTAAAATATTAATGATAAACAATGGTTAATATGTGAATTCAAGAAGAAAATAGAGTTTAGCCAATTATTGAATCGCATGAGCATAGGGTATCATTTTGTGAGATTTAGGAAGCTCCATGTCAAACGGACAGTGCCCAAAGCCTGTTAACTCCCTATTGAGTTCACTGTTGGATTGATATCAGTTGCCAAGGCAGAGCCTGCTTGTATGTGTTGATTGTTACTGAACATCAGTGAACCTACTTTATTCCGTAAGTCAGTATGCACCCACAGCCACCATTTCTGTGACTTAGTCCCAATGTTGCAAAACCACTGATAAGCATGTTGGAAGAAATAGCTGTTAGTGAAACTATAGATGTGCTCCTCCTCATCAACCTAAGTGAATGGCTAGTAGAGAAATTGTCTTTTTGTCACTTTGTTCAGTCCCCTTTCCTCTTGGGACTGGTGTGCTCAGGTTGTCGCAGACCTTTTTCTCTTCAGAATCTGTGTCTCCTGTGTCTTGTTCTCATGGTTTTGAGAAATGACTGATCAATCTAGCTTATCAAGGAACAAGCAGCTGAGCTGTGGTACCTCCACTCTCATCCCAGATAGGCCTCTTACCAGTACTAAAGCAAAATCTCAGGAGAGAAAGGAAAGCTTTAAGAGAATAAATCACTACCAACAGAACTGTGGCAGGCTGATTGAGGAAAAACATACTTAAACAAGAAGGCGTTTAACTTCTCAGCTCAAACATATAGAGCTTGATATAATAAAAGTAACACAGCTACTGAATATCACTCTGATATGGGTTAAATTGCATTCCTTCAAAATTTATGTATTGTAGTCCAAACCTTGAGAACCTCAAAGTTTGGCTATATTTGGAGATGGCCTCTTTAAAGAGGTAATTAATGTTAAATGAGGTCACTGGGATGGGCCCTAATCCAATCTGACCCATGTCCTCATAGAAAGAGGAGATTAGGACACAGACACAAAGGGAAGACCATGTAAAGCCATAGGGAGAAGACAGCCATCTGCCATCTACAAACCAACAAGAGGGGTCTCAGAAGAAACCACCCTGCCAGCACCTTAATCTCAGACTTGGAGCCTCTAGAACTGTGTGAAAATAATTTTCTGTTGTTTAAGGCACCTAGTCTGTGATATTTTGTTGCAAATTTTGTTCTGGCAAATTTTGTCACGCTTTATGTGTATAATAACATTAATTATGGGAAGCAGATTTTCCAGGTGTGTTGCATTCCAAACCACTACTGACCTTAATAAGATGCTGTTAGAATGAATAAAATAGCTTATCCTTTCTCTTTCTTGAAACCTCTAATCTGGAGGACATCTTCACAGTTCATCTTGGGTTGCAATCTTCAATTAATTCAAAAAATATTCTGTGTGTCAGGCAGTCTAGGCACTGGGGATAAAATGAATGAAATTTTCTATCCTCAAATAACTTGAAACAGTAGGAAAAAAAATAAACACATAAACATAATGGAATGTCTTTACTATGAAATGCCAAGAAAAAAAAATTGGATTGGAATGAGTGGGGATACTGTTTTGGAGAGGTTCGTCAGCAAAATATTGAAGCAGTGATCTGAATAAGATGAGAGATCTGAATGAATATAAAGATCTATAGAAAGAAATCCCAGGGAGAAGGAGTGTCCAAAGCCAGAAACCTTTTTTGGCTTGTTATAACAAGATGAATAGCAAGGTGTTCCATATGGCTGGTGTCACTACTCAAATCACACAGCCTTCTAAAACAATGTCAAAGAATTTTTTTTCCAACTGTTTGAAGCTATGAAATGTTTGAGACAGAGGAAATTACAGTCTTATTTGCATTTGAAAGGACCTTGTCGGATGTAGTGTAGAGAAGGTATTTTGGAGTACATAAGTAGAAGCTGGGATGAAGTTTTCAGGGACACTGATGGTTAGCTTGGGCTTGGTAATAATGAAGATGGTAAGCAGGTCACATTGGACTATTCTCGGAAAGTACAGACCACAGGATTTATTTATAAAGTGATTGTAGAATGTGGAAGAAAGAAAAGCATCAAAGATGATGGCTAGGTTTTAGTGCCTGAACAATCATAGGAATGATGGTGCCATTTGTTGAGATGAGGAATATTAGAAGCGAGTTTCAGAGAGAAAATCAAAAGCTAGCTTTTGAACACATTAAATTTGAGATGATTTTAGCCATCCGACTGCGACAGTACCATTTTGGAGTTCAGAGAGAGACAGTGGTATAAATTTGTGCATCAACAGCTTATACATTTGGTATATATTGATAAGAAAAGACATAAGAAATGGAGATCTGGGGAAATCCAATATTCATGATGACAACAAGGAGAAAACTATACAAAGGCACTGAAAAAGAATATCTGGAAAAGGAGGAAAACCATGAAAATGGGAAGATAGAGGGTTTTTCAAGAAAACAAAATAATCAGTTGTTTCAAATGGTTGTCAGAAATTTACTAAGATGAGAATTGATTGTTGAGTTTGGCCATGTGGATTCTGTATGATGCTGATAAAAGGTTTATCTGGATTAGTAATAAACATATGATTAATGTAAATTCAGCAGGTGGTTATGGAAGAAGTGGGGGGGAAGCATGTGGAGAAAGCAAATATAGACTAGCTTTAAAACAGTTTTGCCATGAGTTTTGAGGAGAAATGAGGTGACAATTGAAGGGACATATGGCAAAGAAATTGATGATGCAGAATATGTATCTGCAGGGGTATTTTCATTTTGGAACATCTTCAATATCGGTCTTTTTAAGTCATTACTCTTGGGCTTGTCAGAACCACCAGAAAAGTCTCTTTGTAAATCATGCGTGAAATAGATAATCCTAGCAGCCAGTGTTTCGGGAACCTAATGAAAGAAGGCTGTTGATGTGGTAGACAGAATGGTGGCCCCCTAAAGATGTCACATTTTGATCACTGAAATCTGTGAATATGTTAACTTACATAGGAAAAGGGACTTTGCAGAGATGATGTTAGGATTAAAAAGGGAAGATATTCCTGGATTGTCTGGGCGGGGACAATTTATTCACAAGGGTTCTTAAAAGTGGGAAAGGAAATATGCGAGAAAGGGAAATGTAACTACAGATGTAAGGCAGAGAGAGATGCAAGTCTGCTGGCTTTGAAGATGGAGAAAGGGGCCATGCCCAAGGAATGTGGGTGCCCCTAGAACCTTTAAAAAGATAAGGCAGTGGTTTCTCCTCTAGAGCATCCAGAAAGGACTCCAGCTTTGCCAAAGCAATGATGTTAGCCTAGTATGATCCATGTTGTATTTCTATACGATAGAATTGTAAGATAATAAATCTGCATTGTTAAAACTTCTAGGTTTGTGGTCATTTTTTTCAGTGTGTTAACTCATACTTAAACCCTTATTTTTCAGTATGATACTCCCATCCTTAAGTGAGGCATGCATCTTCTAGCCCAAAGATTCTTTTTGTGACCCCTCCAGATAATAAACCTTCAGTTACCTGCAAGGGGAGTAGAGAGGCCATTGACTATCCTTGTGGACTGGAAGTAGGAGGGAGTCTGAGGGCCCAGGTACTTCTTAAACACATGATCAGTAAATCTTCCAGGTTTTCAGCCTCACCTTCAGCCATATTTCCAGAGGTACTTGGTGCCACAAGTTCCTGAAATTTTTATGTGTCTGGGGTGTAAATGGAGTTACTTCCTTTGTTTTTCCTTGAAGTCTTAGTATTCAGCTTTCTTGGTATGTATGCTAAGTTAGTTACCACTAGTTCATCTATTTTCTATTTGTTGCTTTTGTCCTTTTCCCATGTTCTTTGTCCTTGTAGGGAAATGCCTTGGGTTTTTGGGTTTTCTTTGTTTGTGGGCTTTTTGTGGATTTTGTAACAAATTCTTTTACTATTGTTTTTCTGGCGTATTGGGAGTGAACAAAGGCTAATGCAAACACTGAATTGGATGCCACTGACCAGAAGTCTGATCTCTTCTTTCTCAGTGAAATAAATAATAAAAGAACATCAGCTGAGAGCATGCAGGCAAGAAGGAAAGCAATTTCCAACTTTTAAGTTTGTCCGGAGTAAGACACATAAGATATTTTGTGGTCTTTACTTCCACTATTGACTCTTACCACAAAAGAAATTAAAGTTCATAGATGACTCTATACAATGCCTCCCTATATTAAAAGGCATTACTTACATCTTCTCTCTCCTATTCTACAGTAACCTCCTTTATACAATATATAGTCTTTCATTACTTAGCACCTCACAAAGCTTATTTTGTTGTGTACAAGGTAATGGACTAGTTTGCCATTTTCCTGAATTAAAAACAAAACTGTATGGCAGTTGGTTGAGCGTCCAATTCTTGATTTTGGCTCAGGTCATGATCCCAGGGTCGTGGGATTGAGCCCTGCATCAGGCTCTGTGGTAAGCATGGAGTTTGCTTAAGATTTTCTCTCTCTCCCTCTACCCCCTCCCCTGCTCATGTTCTCGATAATTCATTCTAGTATAGCATGATTTGAGGAGCACCAAAGTTTCTCCAGCATATGTATCTTAAAATGCTTATTCCTTGGCTATGGCATTGTGTCTGAAATTGTCAGATCAGCAAATGGCACCATTTAACTCTTCATTATTGTCATTTTCATCTTCACTTTATCATCACTAGAAGAAAAGTGTGCTAACAGTCAGGATCTTGCCCCTCGTGTCTGTCTGTCTGTCTCTCTCTCTCTCTTTCTTTCAGTTCTGTATCTCAACAGCCAGGCAAGGGCCTGTTACCCAGTAAATCCCTAAAAATCATTCCTAAATGAATTATTATTGAAAATACTAACTTTGAATCCCATATCTCGCAGAAGAGACTTGCACACAGCTGGTCTTTCTTAAACATTTTTGAAAAAATGAATTCAAACAGAAAATTCAAATTGGGATTTAATATCAATACAGAGAAATGCCCACTCATAGGGGTATAGTTGAATGGATGTTCACAACAAAGACACAGTTGTATAGCTAGCCCAGAGGCTGAGAAATAAAATATTACCAGGACTACCTTAAGCCCTTATCAGTAAGTAACCATTCCCCCAAACCACTATTCTGACTTCTGATACTGTAGATGAATATTGCCTACTTCTTAAATTTATATGAATGGAATCGTGTAGAGCATACTCTCTTGTGTCTATCTTCTTTTGTTCAGCATTGGATATGTGATCATCATCCATGCTCTATAATGTAACAATAGTTCATGCATTCCCACCACCTTGATAGCATTTAATTGAATTACTTACCACAATGTATTTATCTATTGACCTTGTTGAATATTTGGACTGTTTGTAGTTTGGATGATTATGAATAGTGTTAATATGCATATATTGTCAGATTTTTTTTTCTTTTTTGATACACATTCATACACATTTCTTTACATGTTATAGGCATGGAATTGTTGGGTTACATGATATGTCTATGTTTCGTTTTGGTAGATACTGCCAACTAGTTTTTCAAGGAGTTTGTGCTCCAACCGACAATGTAAGAAGACTTACAGTTGTGGCATATTTTTGCCAACCCTTGATATTTTCCATATTTTTCACTGAAGCCATTCCAATGGGTATGTAGTGGTATAATACTTCAGTTTTAATTTGATTGAATCAATAGCATGATTATTTTGTCTTGCCTTTGCCAGCATTCTTCTCAAGCCCAACATAGATTAGACCAAGCATCTGCACACCATGTGCTCAAATGCTGCATGTAAATGCTTACATATTGACCTTTGGTTTGTGATACCAAAATTCCTTACTGAAATGAAGAGAATACTTGAAAGAAAAACATATTCAATTATGTTTCACATTACTTGGTCATGACCTTAAATGTGTCGGACAAAGATTAAGGAAGTTTGGATGATGTGAGATATAAGTGTAGGAAAGGTCTAAGAGAGTCACAGGAACTACGAAGGCTCTCACTGTTACAAAAGTGATGATGAATTCATTCAGAGAAGGAAAGACTTCAAAATTTGTTACCGTAAAAAGAAAATTCACTGTGTGCTGGACCTGAGTTAAAGTAGTGTAGGTCTCTTGAGATAGAGAGTTCTTCAAGAATGACAGTGGACTCCAGTTTTTTTTGTGTTATTCTCTCCTGCTCTGCTGAATAAAGGATTATCATTCAATAAAGGTCAACTGGCTGAAGAAGGAATATTTTTCCCTTGATTTCTCTGCTAGTCTTATTTTATGTTTAACTATCTTTGAGGGGTAAGTAACTATATCATAACTATTTTAAATTTACTCTCTATTGTTTTATCCTTTGATCTGGCTTTGCAGATGCGTGAGTGCTGCAGATAGTGAAGGGGGAGCCGTGGATAACAGCCTGTGCAACCAGGATGAAATTCCCCCAGAAACCCAGTCCTGCTCTCTCTTGTGTCCCAGTGAATGTGTCATGTCTGAGTGGGGACCTTGGAGCAAATGCCCACAGGTAATTTCTCTTCCCTTATCAGTACCCTAATCCTCCAGTGCTATCTTCACTCTTGGCCGCTATATATTCACAGTACTTGCTCTCCGAAACATTCTTCTAGTAACATGAGAATATAATTTTGCCTAAGAAGGAAGAAAAAAAAATTCAGCAAGCGAGACTGAACAATTTAAAATGCCAGTGCTTCTCTTCAGGCCTTTATCATGGGAACGCGAACAAGGAAAATAAGCCTATAATGATCACACTAGGATTTGAATGCACACCCATTGTTAAAGAGGTCTTCTTTAGTACCAAAATGATTCTCATTATAATCTCTTGGTTCTGTTCCATTTTTATCCTGGCAGAATCAATTATATCTTAGTAGCTCAACTCTCCTGTGTAATTTAGCTTCTGTTAGTGATGATCTGTTTTTGCCTTTTGCTGTTTTCCTGAAGATGAGGTGTTCTTTTGTCATGTTCTTCCAGAGCTGACAAAAAACCTTTTTTAAAGTCTAAAGCATTTGCCTTTATTTTTTTCTTTTTTTAAAAAGTGGAAAAATAACGTGAGTGTGGAAAAATAAATATTCCTCAAATAGAACGGTTCCACTTAATATTCTCAGAAACTAAACTCTGATATTTTAGACTTGTATTATTTCAGCTTACAGAGCTAAAAAAAAAAAAAAAAAAAAAAAAAAGAGGATAAGGAGTTTGTTATATGGCTCCAAACATTAGGAAAGGGAGACTTAGGGTACTTTGAATTCAGTGGTGATACTGACAGTTTATAATAAGATTGTGTTAAATCTTTGCATGGAAATGGAAAATATTTTTGAAATCAGTTAATATTCTTTACTTGCAGTTTTGAATTATTGGTTCATCATTAAATATTGCAGACTTATCTTTGACATTTCCATATTCAATTCCTAAAAGAGTTTTTCCCTTTATTATTTTTTCTTTGTTGTATCTTGTTTTGGGAGGGGTAGGACAACACAATGTTAAGATGAAGAGATATTAACGGTAATTTGTAGGAATGGAATGTTGGTCCTACTAAGTCACTTATTTTGTATAACTTAAATATAATGAAAGTTAACATTTATTGAACACTTACTGTGTGCAAGGCACATGTAAAATTATTCTCTTTAGACCCTATACCAGTCTTACTAAGTACATAATATTATCAATCCAATTATACAGATGGACAAACTGATTCTCAGGAAGGCTAAGTAGCTTGCACAAAGTTTTACACTGAATAAGTGATGGAGCTGGGAATAAACTTGATGCTGTCTGCTGAAGCCAAAGCCTTTGCTCTTACATCCTTGGCTCCCTTATCTTAGAAGAATTAAGGTAGATTTAGATCCACTACTTCTCTTTCTTTAAGATGCAGCATTTATTTTAAGAAACAAAGCAAGTTCAGGGCACCTGAGCAGCTCAGTCAATTGAGTGTCTGACTCTTGATTTTGGCTTAGGTCATGATCTCAAGGTCGTGTGATCAAGCCCTGAGTCCCCTGTTAGGTTCCACACTCAGCTTAAGATTTTTTTCTCTCTCTCTCCCTCTGCCTCTTTCCTCAACTCAGTCAGTCTCTCCCTCTCCGTCTCTCCCCCTCCCACCAAATTAAAAAATCAAAAAGGTAGAACAAAGCAAGTTAACTGTCAGTATGATTATTCTCTGACTACATATAGGTAGTTATAAGTACATATATTCACACTTTACAAAATGTGGCAGCATACATTATTAATCAACTTGCAGAAGAATTAGCAACCTGAATAAGTTAAATGTAGAGGTCATGATCTTCCTTCTCTTTTTTCCAGTTTTCTCACAGTAAACTCCATTAGGCTTCACATTACAATGAAAATGTTGCCTCTTAAGTTAAGGAGTCTGTCCATTGAGCTAAATGTCTGTTGTAGGAGCATTTTATACAATGTTGTGATGGCCTGGCATCCTGTGTTTATTTCTTTGAATTTCTAAGAGGCAATTTTCTTTAAGGTTTGCTTTTCCCAACATAATCACACTACTTTTGGAGCATTTAGAAATTGGAGATAGAGAAAACATTTCAGCCACCTTTCATATGTCTGGAAGATGACATTGGCAGTTACTCGCTTATCAGCAGGAAGTGAGAGTGTTGGTCTGTCAACTGCTTATGTACCTGCTCAGTAAAATAATGATAATAATAATAATAATAATAATAATAATAGCTATGACAACAGTAATAACTTTCATTGAGCACATCTTATGTAACAAGCACTGTGCTGGAATTTCATAACACTATGCTATGATGATAGACATTTGTCCACAGTCACTCAGGTCTGTTTGACCACAATGACCTTGTTGTTTCTAGATGCTGTGCTGCTCTCAAGTGTAAATAAAGTCTTTAAAATGGAAAAAAATGTAGTCAGGGCTCAAACCTGACTCTCTTAAATGTGTTGCATAATTTTAATAAATTGCAACATCTTAGCATAATGCCCCAATGTTATAGGTGCTTAAGCAGTACTTGATAATGATCATGATCATGATTATAGCAAAGTTAGCAAGCTGGATCTTTATACTTGAAGTTTAATTAGCACTTCAATGTGCATTTTCTGAGAAAAATAAAACAATTATTGTGTAATTGTTCTCTATAGCACGTACTAATTTGTGCATCTAACTATTGGCCATTATTTTACTAAATTCTCCTTTGATAGTCAGCAGTGTGACATGTTAATAAGACCAATTCAGTATGTTTTTCTTTCATCTTTTTCTTACAAAGGCAGTCACACACATAGAGTGTGACTTAGAGTCAAACACATAACCAAAAAAAAACAAATAAGGAGAACTGCCCCCCCCCACCAACCAACAAAGAAACAAACAAAAACAGGATATTTCTGAGACAAAAATATGTTTGTCTTTATATGGTACTCTGAAATTTACATTTTGATTTAACTGTAAAAACTACATTTAATGTGAAAAAAGCTTAATATGTTGTAAATATAGTAAATAGATTTGCCAGTTAATTAAAACAAGCTTAGCAAAACCAATTATTTAAGTAAAATTATGTTTTGATTTCCCAGCATGTGTCCTACACTCAGGCTAAGCATATGAGACAGACCATCACTGCTACCAAAGAACTCAGAGCTCTGGTATCTTTATAAATACATACTGTGTATGTATAACAAAGGATTCAATAGCTGAGTAGCAATGTTTATTAGTTCACACTGTGTTTACTAATAAAGTGGTAGGCAATATATAAAATGATTATACTTCCTAACCTCTGGGTCAATGACTTTCACTCTTGCACATGTAAGAAGCCTCTAGAAAGTACATTTACACACAGTATCTCTGCCCTGTCCTATAGATTCTGATTCAGTACATCTGGGTGAGGATCATGAGTTTGCATTTATAAAATTTCCAGGTGATGCTGATTCTGCTATTCTGGGAACACATTCTGAGTCCCAAGGCTAAGGCCATTACATTCAAGTCATGTTTTTTTCTCAACCTCACTGTAATCACAACTATTTGTTGAATATTGAGTGAGCATGTAGAATTAATTGGACACCTAGCTTATATTTACAGATGCTTTTCATGTGCCAGAAATGTGATTAGCACTTTGTATTTATTATCCCACTTAATCTGCAGAATGCCACTATGAAATATACTATTATCCTCCCAATGTATAAATGAGCAAACTGAGTCTCAGGTTAGTAACCTGCTTTTAAACAGCTAGCAAAAGGGACATGACTATTTAAGTCTGTGTAATCTATACATAGTCCCTAACCACTCAAAAGAAAAAGAATCCATACTTCCTGTCCTAGAGAATATGCTAACCTATAAAATCTGTTGTCTCTTTTTGTGGTTTACTTTGGTTATTGGATTTGTGAATAAGTTGAATAATCTACATCATTTGACTAGTTTGCCAAGGAGGGAAAGCAAAATAGTCACAAACAAGGGTGTGGTCTAATGCACGGAAAACTTGCTGGCTGTGTGGCTATGGCCAAGTTACTTAAACTTCTGAGTTACAAGTTCCTCATCGGGAAATAAGGACAATGGCCACTGCTTTTCCAGATCATTTAAAGATTAGAGATAATGTGTATAAAGTGAACAGCACAAGTATTACTTGATACAGATTTGTTAAAAAAAGAGAGAGAAAAGTAAGAAGCAAATTAAAGTTATATACTGTGGTTGGGAAACAAGATAGGTTGGTATATATTTTCTAAGTCATACAGGTAATGTCCCTTCTTTCACATAAAATGGGTTATTATGTGATCTTACAGAAATAAAATGTCACCTTCTCTGCTGAAAAAATGACTTATGCTTAATTTGATAGTAGTCCCTAAAAATAAGGCTTCAGAAAGATAACTTTGAATGAATGGGTCACTGACCTTAAAGTTACTGCCAATTGCAAAGCATACCAAAGAGCAAATAAGACAAAGGCATTAAAAATTGTGTTGGGACCATTTTCACTGTATTGGAAAGAACTGGAGACTATGGATCAAGCAAAACAAACACAATTCAAGGCAGAATTTGAAGAAAATGGAAAACCACGTGTTTCACTTATTTTTATGTTCTTGTTTTTCATACAACATACACACACACCTCATTTATTTTTTTTATCCCAATATGCTCACTTCTCTAGAATGCTTTAATGTGGAAGGAAGCTTATAGAATTGCACATTTAAAAACCTTTTCAATAGTGTTCACTCTTTAAAGCTATACGTATGTGTATAAGTACACAAATATGAAAAATACATATATAATAGTTCATTGTTTATTACCAAGAATTTCTTTTTTACCTACCTAATCCTAATTGTTTCCCATTTTCATCCTTATTCTTTATAAATTTTGCTGCTAAGTATTATTCTTAGAATCATATGTTCTTCAAGAGAGGTTTATAAATTTCTAAATTCAGAAACTGTTCAGCCCTTGACATAACTGAAAGAATATATGGTTCTCGTCATGTATGCTGCCAATCCCTACAGAAATTTTCTATTGAGTAATACATATTTTCTATTTTTATGACTCTCCTTGGAGGCTTACTGAAGGAATTTCTGAAACAATAATGTTGATAGAAGGCAGCAGAGAGGGTCCTAGAAGTGAATTCCAAAGTGAGGTATACTTGACAAAAATAAACCTTTGCAAACCCTATCCAGAAAGATGACTTAAGTTCAGCAAACCTACTTGAACTTTAATTGATTTACTTCCGGCTGAATGCATCAAAAGCTGGTCAGAACTATAGCTGGGCATACCCTTTCACTGTAGGAATTGGAGACTCATTTAACAGTTGTCCACATACAATCTCATGATCAAACAGTGACTCAAATCTTTGCCTTATTACCAGGGCAACTTCTGAAGAAGCATCACAAAGGAGGGCTTTGCAAAGAAACTAGAGTTTAAGTGCAACTGAATCTGGATTCTTTCATAATCTTAATATGATGCGAGTATAGGTATATACTAACAGATATATACTACCATTAACCTCCCAGGTGAAGAAACTTTTAGTTTAAAAGAGTTAGAGAAATGTAGACCAATTTTCTAAGAGCTCCAGAAGTAAGCATTTGAGGACTAAGGAAAATCTTATTTTTTTCATGGCGCTCCAGTATTATTTTTTGTAGGGTCTAGGGTCTGTCAACAGTGACATTTTATTACTGATGACTCAGCATTTTCAGTACCTTAGCACTGAAATAGCACTCTAAAAGTTATATTTCCAGGAAAACAATGTACCCCAATGTATACTATTCATATTCACCTCCAAGCACTTTATCAACCTCTTTTCAATCCATAACATGCAGATGACAACCTGTATTTGTCTCTGGAGGGCATGTCTAATGGTCATGACCCTTAAGTTACCTTATGCTTTTCTTTGACTCACAACTGAAGGCCAGTGGAGGAAAATGCTAATTTTTTTATATGCTGGACTGAAAACTCTGGTTGTTTTTGTTAAATTGATATTGTCTCTTTATTAGAAGCCAGTAATTCATTACTCAGAGCTTTGTGGAGTATTTTACCCCACTGTCAGTGAGATTTAATATAACCTAGAACCATTCTTACTTCCAGAATTATACTAGGCCCTGCCAAAAAAAGGGTCTCATTTCATGCAATGTAGTAGCAAATGATAATCCTATAAAGGCAGCCTTTGGGCCCATCCAGTTTTTTTTTTTTTTTTTTTTTTTAATTTAATTTGTTTTTCTTTCTTTTGCAGTGTGATTTTTTTGAATCTCACTATCATCAATTTGGGATACAAAATAAGTTTCTATTGCACTTAGTATCTCTGTCTCTGTCTGCCTCTTCTCTACTTATCTTTACCTCTTGACCTCTATTTTTAGATATGATTTAGTAGAGAATAAAATAGGGGGAAAGTCTAGAGGTCTCATTGTTTGTTACATAGGCAGTATTTCATTCCATCCCTTTATTTTCCAAATGGTAACTGTCTGCTCCATTGTGCCTAGTGTCCCTTGTGCAGAGAATTCTAGTTTACCTTTTTTTTTTTTTTTTTTTTTTTCAAATAACAAAGGTCTACTCCTGAGAGTTGAGAAAGGCTAGCATCTGGCTATGCTAAGTGGGCAGAGGCTACATGGGTGGGTTAACTGCTTCAAAAACAGACTTTCAATGAGCCCTAGTTTTGAGTCCTAATTTCACCTCCTTTTTCAGATCTTTTAGTAGTATTTCCTGAAGTTCTTCACAGTGTTCTGTCTTTAACCCAAATCTCTATCAGTAGAATCCTCACACAATTTATGGTGTCTCATGCCACAGAAAAGTATTTAGTTTCTATGAAACTAAGTTATTTCTTGCTTAAAAACTTAAAAGATTTATTTAAAAAGTATTTCTAATATTTTTATTGTTTAAAAATACATGAGGATATCTAATTCATATGGCTTTTAGTTTTGTATATGGTATGAAATAGACTTTTCTCTTAAATTCTAAATGAATATTCCTCCACTGACTTGTTTTTGTATTTTATATTGTACGTATTTTTTAACTTGTTCATGAGAGGGTTTCTTTTCTTCATTTTTTTTGTCCTATGCAATTAAAATTTACATAACTGTAAATTTTTTTTTCTGTGTGCATTTCTGCTGGTTATGCATTTCTGCTGGTTAGTTCTAAGGTCTAATTAAACTTGAATGTTATATGTATCTTGTACCTACTATGTTTTTTAAGTTTCCATATTAATTTTACTGGTTGCCTTTTTAAATTAGTTTACATAGTTCTTTTTATATATATTTAATTTTTTTTAATGTTTATTCATCTTTGAGAGACAAAGAGAGAGCATGAGCAGGGAAGGGGTAGACAGAGGGACACACAGAATCCAAACCAGGCTTCAGGCTCTGAGCTGTCAGCACAGAGCCTGACGTGGGTCTCGAACTCAAAAACTGCAAGATCATGACCTGAACCGAAGTTGGACACTCAACCAACTGAGCTGCCCAGGCGCCCCTTACATTCTTTTTTTTTAATATAAAATTTATTGTCAAATTGGTTTCCATACAACACCAGTGCTCATCCCAACAGGTGCCCTCTTTAATGCCCATTACCCACTTTCCCCTCCCTCCCACCCCCCCATCAACCCTCAGTTTATTCTCAGTTTTTAACAGTCTCTTATGGTTTGGCTCCCTCCCTCTCTAGCCTTTTTTTTCCCCCTCCCCCTCCCCCATGGTCTTCCGTTAAGTTTCTCAGGATCCACATAAGAGTGAAAACATATGGTATCTGTCTTTCTTGGTATGACTTATTTCACTTAGCATAACACCCTTCAGTTCCATCCACCTTGCTGCAAATGGCCAGATTTCATTCTTTCTCATTGCCAAGTAGTATTCCATTGTGTATATAAACCACATTTTCTTTATCCATTCATCAGTTGATGGACATTTAGGCTCTTTTCATAGTTTGGCTATTGTTGAAAGTGCTGCTATAAACATTGGGGTACAAGTGCCCCTATGTATCCTGTATCCCTTGGGTAAATCCCTAGCAGTGCTATTGCTGGGTCATAGGGTAAGTCTATTTTTAATTTTTTGAGGAACCTCTGCACTGTTTTCTAGAGTGGCTGCACCAGTTTGCATTCCCACCAACAGTGCAAGAGGGTTCCCATTTCTCCACACCCTCCCCAGCATCTATAGTCTCCTGATTTGTTCATTTTAGCCACTCTGACTGGTGTGAGGTGATATCTCAGTGTGGTTTTGATTTGTATTTCCCTGATGAGGAGTGACGTTGAACATCTTTTCATGTGCCTGTTGGCCATCTGGATGTCTTCTTTAGAGAAGTGTCTATTCATGTCTTCTGCCCATTTCTTCACTGGATTATTTGTTTTTCGGGTGTGGAGTTTGGTGAGTTCTTTATACATTGTGGATACTAGCCCTTTGTGCAATATGTCATTTGCAAATATGCTTTCCCATTCCGTCGATTGCCTTTTAGTTTTGTTGATTGTTTCCTTTGTAGTACATAAACTTTTTATCTTATGAGGTCCCAATAGTTCATTTTTGCTTTTAATTCCCTTGCCTTTGGGGATGTGTCAAGTAAGAAATTGCTGTGGCTGAGGTCAGAGAGGTTTTTTTCCCTGCTTTCTTCTCTAGGGTTTTGATGGTTTCCTGTCTCACATTCAGGTCCTTTATCCATTTTGAGTTTATTTTTGTGAATGGTGTGAGAAAGTGGTCTAGTTTCATTCTTCTGCATGTTGCTGTCCAGTTCTCCCAGCACCATTTGTTAAAGAGACTGTCTTGTTTCCATTAGATATTCTTTCCTGCTTTGTCAAAGATTAGTTGGCCATACTTTTGTGGGTCCAATTCTGGTGAGTCTCTATTCTATTCTATTGGTCTATATGTCTGTTTTTGTGCCAATACCATGCTGTCTTGATGATTACAGCTTTGTAGTAGAGGCTAAAGTCTGGGATTGTGATGTCTCCCGCTTTGGTCTATTTCTTCAATATTACTTTGGCTATTCAGGGTCTTTTGTGGTTCCATGCAAATTTTAGGATTGCTTGTTCTAGCTTCGAGAAGAATGCTGGCATAATTTTGGTTGGGATTGCATTGAATGTGTAGATTGCTTTGGATAGTGTTGACATTTTAACAATATTTATTCTTCCAATCCATGAGCATGGAATGTTTTTCCATTTCTCCATTTTCCAGTGTATCTTCTTCAATTTCCTTCATAAGCTTTCTATAGTTTTCAGCATACAGATCTTTTACATCTTTGGTTAGGTTTATTCCTATGTATTTTATGCTTCTTGGTGCAATTGTAAATGGGATCAGTTTCTTTGTCTTTCTGTTACTTCATTATTAGTGTATAAGAATGCGACTGATTTCTGCACATTAATTTTGTATCCTGTGACTTTGCTGAATTCATGTATTAGTTCTAGGAGACTTTTGGTGGAGTCTATTGGGTTTTCCATGTATAATATCATGTCATCTGCAAGGAGGGAAAGCTTGACTTCATCTTTGCCAATTTTGATGCCTTTGATTTCCTTTTGTTGTCTGATTGCTGATGCTAGGACTTTCAACACTATGTTAAACAACAGCAGTGAGAGTGGACATCCCAGTCGTGTTCCTGATCTCAGGGGGAAGGATCTCAGATTTTCCCCATTGAGGATGATATTAGCCGTGGGCTTTTCATAAATGCCTTTGATGATGTTTAAGTATGGTCCTTCTATCCCGACTTTCTCAAGGGTTTTTATTAAGAAAGGATGCTGAATTTTGTCTAATGCTTTTTCTGCATCAATTGGCAGGATCATATGGTTCTTATCTTTTCTTTTATTAATGTGATATATTACATTGGTTGATTTGCAAATATTGAACCCTGCAGCCCAGGAATGAATCCCACTTGATCATGGTGAATAATTCTTTTTATATGCTGTTGAATTCAATTTGCTAGTATCTTATTGAGAATTTTTGCATCCATAATCATCAGGAATATTGGCCTGTAGTTCTCGTTTTTTGCTGGGTCTCTGTCTGGTTTGGGAATCAAAGTAATGCTGGCTACATAGAATGAGTCTGGAAGTTTTCCTTCCCTTTCTATTTTTTGGAATAGCTTGAGAAGGATAGGTATTATCTCTGCTTTAAATGTCTTGTAGAATTCCCCAGGGAAGCCATCTGGTCTTAGACTCTTATTTGTTGGGAGATTCTTGATAACTGATTCAAATTCTTCACTGGTTATGGGTCTGTTCAAATTTTCTATTTCTTCCTGTTTGAGTTTTGGAAGTGTGTGGGTGCCTAGGAATTTTTCCATTCTTCCTAGTTGTCCAGTTTGTTGGCATATAATTTATCATAGTATTCCCTGACTATTGCTTGTATTTCTGAGGGAATGGTTGTAATAATTCAATTTTTATCCATGATTTTATCCATTTGAGTCATCTCCCTTTTCTTTTTGAGAAGCCTGGCTAGAGGTTTATCAATTTTGTTTATTTTCTCAAAAAGCAACTCTTGGTTTCATTGATCTGCTCTACAGTATTTTTTAGATTCTATATTGTTTATTTCTGCTCTGATCTTTGTTATTTCTCTTCTTCTGCTGGGTTTGTGGTGTCTTTGCTGTTCTGCTTCTGTTTCCTTTAGGTGTGCTGTTAGATTTTGTATTTGGGATTTTTCTTGTTTCTTGAGATAGGCCTGGATTACAATGTATTTGCCTATCAGGACTGCCTTCACTGCATCCCAAAGCATTTGGATTGTTGTATTTTCATTTTCATTTGTTTCCATTTATTTTTTCATTTCTTTAATTGCCTGGTTGACCCATTCATTCTTTAGTAGGGTGTTCTTTACATCCATGCTTTTGGAGGTTTTCCAGACTTTTTCCTGTGGTTTATTTCATGTTTCATAGCATTGTGGTCTGAAAATGTGTGTGGTATGATCTCAATTCTTTTATACTTATGAAGGGCTGTTTTGTGACCTGGTATGTGATCTATCTTGGAGCATTCTCCAAGTGCATTCAAGAAGAAAGTATATTCTTTTGCTTTAGGATGCAGAGTTCTAAATACATCTGCCAAGTCCATCTGATCCAATGTATCATTTAGGGCCCTTGTTTCTTTATTGATCCTGTGTCTAGATGATCTATCCATTGTTGTAAGTGGGGTATTAAAGTACCCTGAAATTACCACATTCTTATCTATAAGGTTGCTTATGTTTGTGATTGTTTTATATATTTGGGGGCTCCTGTATTCGGCACATAGACATTTATAATTGTTAGCTCTTCCCGATGGAAAGACCCTGTAATTATTATATAGTGCTCTTTTTCATCTCTTGTTACAGACTTTAATTTAGAGTCTAGTTTGTCTTATAAAAGTATGGCTACTCCAGCTTTCTTTTGACTTACAATAGCATGATAGATAGTTCTCTAGTCCCTCACTTTCAATCTGAAGGTGTCCTCAGGTCTAAAATGAGTCTCTTGTAGATAGCAAATAGATGGGTCTTTTTTTAAATCAATTTTTTATCAATTTATCTATGTCTTTTGGTTGGAGCATTTAGTCCATTTACATTCAGTGTTATTATTGAAAGATACGGGTTTAGAGTAATTGTGATGTCTATAGTTTTCATGTTTGTAGTGATGTCTCTGGTACCTTGAAACATTTCACTCACAGAATCCCCCTTAGGATCTCTTGTAGGGCTGGTTTAGTGGTGATGAATTCTTTCAGTTTTTGTTTGGGAAGACCTTTATCTCTCCTATTCTGAATGATAGACTTGCTGGATAAAGGATTCTCAGCTGCATATTTTTTCTGTTCATCAGATTGAAGATTTCCTGCCATTCCTTTCTGGCCTGCCAAGTTTCAGTAGATAGGTCTGCCCCTAGTCTTATGGGGCTCCCTTTGTAAGTTAGAGCCTGTTTATCCCTAGCTGCTTTCAGAATTTTCTCTTTATCCTTGTATTTTGCCAGTTTCACTATGATACATTGTGCAGAAGATTGATTTGAGTTACTTCTGAAGGGAGTTCTCTGTGCCTCTTGGATTTCAATGCCTTTTTCCTTCCCCAGATCAGGGAAGTTCTCAGCTATGATTTGTTCAAGTACACCTTCAGCCCCTTTCTCTCTCTTCTTCTTCTGGAATTCCTATGATACGGATATTGTTCCATTTCATTGCATCACTTAGTTCTCTAATTCTCCCCTCATACTCGTGGATTTTTTTTATCTCTCTTTTTCTCAGCTTCCTCTTTTTCCATAATTTTATCTTCTAATTCACCTATTCTCTCCTCTGCCTCTTCAATCCGAGCTGTGGTCGCCTCCATTTTATTTTGCACCTCATTTATAGCATTTTTTAGCTCCTCCTGACTGTTTCTTAGTCCCTTGATCTCTATAGCAATAGATTCTCTGCTGTCCTCTATACTTTTTTCAAGCCTAGCAATTAATTTTATGACTATTATTCTAAATTCTTGTTGCATTATATTGCTTAAATTGTTTTTGATCAATTCGTTAGCTGTCGCTATTTCGGGAGTTTCTTTTGAGGAGAATTCTTCCGTGTCGTCATTTTGGATAGTCCCTGGAGTGGCGCAGAACTGCAGGGCACTTCCCCTGTGCTGTCTGGAGTAACTTGTGTTGGTGGGCGGGGCCACAGTCAGACCTGATGTCTGCCCCCATCCCACCGCTGGGGCCACAGTCAGACTGGTGTGTACCTTATCTTCCCCTCTCCCAGGGGCAGGACTCACTGTGGAGTGGTGTGGCCCCTGTCTGGGCACTTGCACACTGCCAGCCTTGTGGTGCTGCTTTGATGGGATCTGGTGTATTAGCTGGGGTGGATCTGCAAGGTGCACAGGGGCGGGAGAGGCAGGCTTAGCTCACTTTGCCCTTGGTTGTCCCCTGCAGGAGGGTCCCTGTGGCACTGGGAGGAGGCAGGCAGACCCTTCAGAGGGATGGATCCACAGAACAGCGCTTGGGTGTTTGTGCGGTGCAAGCAAGTTCAGTGACAGGAACTGGCTCCCTTTGGGATTTCAGCTGGGGGATGGGAGAGGGAGATGGCGCTGGCCAGCATCTTTGTTCCCCACGGAGCTGAGCTATGTCTTTGGGGGCTCAACACCTCTCCCTCCCAGTGTCCTCTCACCCTCCCCGCTCTCCAGGAGCAGCACTGTTCACTTTTAACATTCCAGATGTTAAGTCCCGCTGGCTGTCAGAACTCATGCAGTCCAGCCCCTCTGCTTTTGCAAGTCAGACTTGGGGGCTCTGCCTTGCCCAGCGGGCTGCCCCTCCACCCCGAGCCAATCTGTGTACCGAGCACCGCCTCTCCACCCTTCCTACCCTCTTCTGTGGGCCTCTTGTCTATGCTTGGCTTCAGAGAGTCCATTCTGCTAGACTTCTGGTGGTTTTCTGGGTTATTTAGGCAGATGTGGGTGGAATCTAAGGGATCAGCAGGATGAGGTGAGCCCAGCATCCTCCTACACTGCCATCTTCCATCCGATCCGTTAGTTTACATTATTAGATTTTCCATATGATATAATCATACAACCTATATATAGCCACAAAATCTGCAAATAATTATATTTTATCTTTTTTGATATTTATATTATTTTTCTAGACCTTTTATTATCAAGAACTTCGTAAGTAATGCCAAAAATCGAAAAGAAATCCTTTTAGTCTTTCCCTGGTTTTAATCATAACATGTTTGAGCCATTTTTTCTCATATTTAAGAATTTCCTCTAAATTCCTTTTTAACCTATTTGTAACTATATCTGTGTATATGTATATATGTTTTCAGAAATGACTTGTTTCATCAAATGCTTTTTACTATTACTGATACAAGTTTTAGAGTTTGTCCTTTATGAATATTATGATTTCAAAATAGAACTGACTTGGAAATGTGCATGTATTTTAAAACTATATGGTTATAGTTTATCATTATTTTAATTGGTTCAGGATGTTTCTCTCTCTCATTCTTCCCATATTAAAATGTTGTATTTAATATTATGCTTATTTGGAAAAATACATGTGAAAGATTTCCAGATATTTCTTTTCTGTGAGCCAGTTTTTTGAAATATGGGAATTTGTTCTTTAAAATTTTAAACACATCTGGAGCCAGGTTATTATCCAATAGAATGTTTTTGAAAATCCTTCCAGTTTCTTACACGGTTATGTTCTTTTGAAATCCTCTACTTCTTGAGTCAATTTTAGTCTTTGACATAATGCATGAGCATGGCATATTTTGCTAGATTTTTTACAAAATCAATTTAAAGTAATTTTCTTTTTGAATTCATTTAATCTCCTATCTGTGATTATCTCCCTTTCTTTTTTCACATGGTATTTATCTCATATGTATTTATCACATACTGTGTAAACGTGTGTGGGTGTGTGTGGGTGTGTATTTCTGGCATTTTGACATTTCTGTTTTCTTCCATATATTGGTGTTTAAGTCTTGTGTTTTCCGTTTTAGTTCATATACCTTAAATATATATTAGTATGTATTTTCAGTGTTTAAGCAGATACATTCCTGTCATTTATTTTTGTTTTCAATATCTTTGGCTATATCCATATCTTATTATTCCCAATAAAACTTCTAACATTTTTGTTAAACTTTGAAGGAAAAGAAATTTGGATGTTTATTAAATTTCTATTTAATGTGAATTTGAAAAGATTTTTACCTCAGTATATCCAGTTAAAAATTAAAATATGGTATATTTTCTCTTTTTTATTGAAATATAGTTGACATACAATATTATATTTTTTCACATGTACAACATAATTGTATGACATTTACATACATTATGAAAAGCTCACCGTGATCGGTCAAGTTACCATCTGTCACCATACATTGATGACATGTAATGTATAGTTATTACAGTATTATTGACTATATTCCCTATGCTGTACTTTACATTTTACATACTGTACCTCTTAATCCCCTTCACCTATTTCACTCATTCTCCCACCCCTCTCCCCTCTGGAAACCACTGGTTTGTTTTCTGTAATTATGAGTCTGTTTCAGTTTCGTTTGTTCATTTGTTTTGGTTTTAGATTCCATATATAAGTGAAAGCATATGATATTTATATTCTCTGACTTATTTTACCTAGCATCATACCCATTATGTCTATCCATGTTGTCACAAATGGCAATATTTAATTCTTTTTTATGGCTGAGTAATATCGAGTCGTGTGTGTATATATATATATATGCCACATATATGCATATGCATGTATGGTATATTATACACACACACACACACACACACACACACACATATGTATATATACACCATATCTTTTTTATCCACTTATGTATTGATGAACACTTCTGTTGCTTCTCTGAGTGGCCCAGGCACTTTTCAAATGCTGCCTCTATGCTGAATCTCAGAGGAGTGAGTTTATGCATGGGCCCTTTAAGAGCAGAGTGTCTATATCCCTTTGGCACTCTTAGACTGAAGCCCTCCTGATTTCCAAAGTCAGATGTTAGGGTGGCTAGTTTTTATAACACAGATTCCCAGGGTGGGGGTGAGAGGATGTGGAGTGCATGATGTGGGGCTTGAACCCCACACTCCTCAGGGAGGACGTCTATGCCTGTGATATCACTCATGCTTGCGGGTCACAATGCTAGGGTTATGGGTATCACTCAGACCTCATCTGCCCCTTCTGCTCACTGGATATGACTTTTTCTTTATATTTTTAGCTATGTAAGAGCTGTTTGGCTAGTGTTGAGGTCACACTCAGCGAGAGTTGCTTTGTATATAGTTGCACCCTTGGTATGTCGCTGGGGGGAGGTAAACTGAGGATTCTCCTACTCCACCATCTTTATTGGGCTCTCTTTCTTTCTCTCTCTCTCTCTCTCTCTCACAAATATATAGAATATATTAGTATATTATAATTACATAATAGTTATAATTATATAGTATAATTATAATTATATATATATTAGAGAGCAAGAATGAGGGAGAGGGGCAGGGGGTGGGGGGGGAGAGAGAGAAAGAGAGAGAGAGAGAGAGAGAGAGAGAGAGAGAGAGAGAATGAATCTTAAGCAGGCTCCATGCTCAGCACAGAGCCCAATGCAGGGCCCAATTCCACAACTCTGGGATCATGGCCTGAGCCAAAATCAAGAGTTGGACACTCAACCCACTGAGCCCCCCAGGGGCCCCTCTCTCTATTTTAATCATGAAATATTTTAGGTATACAAAAAACTACAGAGAATTATGTAAAGAAAATGTTAATGTCCAACTTCTAGCTTTGTAAAAATCTTAACAATTTGTGTACTTCACTTTTTTTTAAATTCAGCTCTTCTTTTATGTTTCTCTGTGAAATTTTGTGGCGTTCTTTATGTAGGCATTTTATGTTGAGCTTATACTTATGCGTTACCACTTTAAATAGTACCACTTTAAGTGTTATTGCTGGCATGGAGCCCAAAGGACTGGATTTTCTTTCAGTTTTTTCATGTTTTTATTCATTTCACTTGACTTCTGTACTTGCTCTTTTATATTTTGGGTCTGTTTTTTTGGTATTTTAAGAGCTATAACTATATCATCTCAAATAATGAATGTGTCCTTATTCTGAGTGTGTATAATTGTTCTTTTCTTATGAGACCTTATTTAGTTGGGCAGCACTAACAACAACCATGATCAATGACATTACTGGTTGTTGGGCATCCTTATATTTCTGAGTTTCACAGCAATGTTAAGTATTGTATAGTTATTATGACTATTGTATTGTGATAGATAATTTATAATATTTTTTTTCTTTTGGTTTCAAGAAACAGAAGACCAAGACCAAAACCTAGACCCCCGGCTAACCTTACCATGACTAACACTAGGAAAAACAATTTTAGCCTAGACACAGCAATGTGGTGCATATGGAACCTGATCCTGACATGAACCAGGTTGATGATTGTTGTCTGAGCTAGAACTGTGGGCAGGGTGAGGCCAACCATGATGGGAATTTGGGCTTGGCAGTCACCATGCCTGACTTGCCTAGTATATCCATCTGTGAACAGTAACATATTTGTTTCTATACATGTGTGAGATTTTACCAGAAATGGATTTTAGATTTCTTGATTAAACACTTGACATACATTACAGTTACTCTGTACGTGTGTATAAATTGCTGAATCGTGATCTTCTGTAAGTTCTTTATGTGAACTATCTTTCCTGTCCCAGGAAAAGTAATCTAATCATTCACAGTGTATTATATTTTTTACTATACCACTGAGTTTCTTTTTTGAGCATACATTTGTATCTGTATTATATAATTGAACATTCTTGACCTTTTTCATCCTGTTTGTATAATTGAGGTTGACCTTTAATTTCCTTTTTATGCATTAAATATTGTGAGTTTTTGATGTCAGAGTTATCTCAATGCTATAAAATAAATTTTGCATGCCTTAAAGCCTTACTGTGCTTTGAAACAGTTTACCAATCTGAGAAAGTATGTGATGCTTGATGATTGATAGAATTTGTCTATAAAACTGTTTGGACATGGCCTTTAGATGGGACATCCTTAGTAATTTCCTCAATTATCCAGGATTATCATTTTATTCAGAAGAAATTTCTATTGTCCTTTGACTTAATTTTTCTGCTATATTTAAAAATTCCTCTTGGAGAAAAGACTTTCTGCATTTGTTATTATATTTCCTTTCATATTTTTTAGTATCTTTTTATCTCCTTTTATTTTGGCTACATTTGCCAGAAATTTATTAACTTTAGTGATTTTAATTTCAAAGTTTCATTTCATGATCAATTTTAGTCTTTTTATTTTATAACTAGTTATTTTTGGTATTGTACTTATCAATCTTTTTTTCTATATTATTTTCTTTAGGTTTCAAGGTATGTATTTTTCCAACTAGAATAAATCACTTTTTAATGTATTTACTGTCTTTTGAATAATGAGAACATTCAATAATATTAATATAAAGGATATTATAGGATTTATCTATAATAGAATTCAGGCAGGGTGAGAGCAGCTAGAATACTAAGGGTATGGCTCTGACCTTAAATTTGATGTGAAGTGTTCTCATTTTCATTGTTGGCTAAAAAGACCATCAAAATACAAATGTCCTTGTGTCCTAAATAGTTGTTTTTCAAAGTATATTTAAGGTTTTAAATTTCAAAGCCTTTCCTATTTATTTAACATTTTATTTATTTCTATTGCTTTAAAAATATATTGAGGGTTGCTTAGGAGACTGTTACAGGATCAATATTAATGTTGCACTATGGTTGAAAAAAATGAGTTATTGCCTTTCTTAGAATGCATGCATATAAATGGACAAATTCAACTCTATAGTTTTTATTAATCTTGTATAAATACGTGTCATTAGCCAACTTAAAAAGTTATAGACTGACAGTAGTCTGCTAGAATGCTATTATGATTTTATTTCTGTCAAACTCTCCTTTATGATCAGGTTTTATTTTTATAGTTTGATACCATGTCATTTAGCACAATAAGTTTCATAAATGTTTGCTTGAGTAATTTTTTAAAGTTTATATGTATTTTGAGAGAGAATGGTTAAGGGGCAGAGGAAGAGGGAGAAAGAATCCTGAGCAGACTCTGCATTGTCAGCACAGAGCCCTATGCAGACTCAAACTCATGAACCATGAGATCATGACCTGAGCAGAAATCAAGAGTCATTCATGCAACTGACTGAGCCACCCAGGTGACCCTGGTTCAATTATTTTAAATGGATCTTTGTTTCATCAGAACTTTACCTTGTTATTCTATTTCATCTGACATAGATTTTTCTGCTTTATTTTCTTCTTATATATGTTATCTTCGCTCGATATTTTTTCTATATTATTTTCTTTTAAAGATCTATATTATAAGCATACATTAATATTTTGGCTTTTCATAGAAGTATTTAAATTTTAATTTTTTAAAAATGATTCTTTATTTATTTTGAGAGAAACAGACAGAGAGAGTGCGAGTGGGAGAGGGCCAGAGAGAGGGAGAGAGAAAATCCCGAACAGGCTCCGCACTGTTAGCACAGAGCCCTACACAGGACTCCATCTCACAAACTGTGAGATCATGACCTGAGATGTAATCAAGAATCAGATTCTTGGGGGGGTTCCGGAAGATGGCGGCGTAGGAGGACGCGGGGCTCACAGCGCGTCCGGCCGATCACTTAGATTCCACCTACACCTGCCTAAAGAACCCAGAAAACCGCCAGAGGATTAGCAGACTAAGGGCCAAGGAAGAGGGTAGGAAGGGCGGCGAGGCGGTGCGCGCTCCACGGACTGGCAGGAGGGAGCCGGGGCGGAGGGGCGGCTCGCCGGCCAAGCGGAGCCCCCGAGTCTGGCTGGCAAAAGCAGAGGGGCCGGACAGACTGTGTTCCGACAGCAAGCGCGACTTAGCGTCTGGGAGGTCATAAGTTAACAGCTCTGCTCGGAAAGCGGGAAGGCTGGAGGACAAAGGGAGGGAGAGCTGCTGAGCCCCCAGACGGCAGAGCTCAGCTTGGCGGGGAACAAAGGCGCCAGCGCCATCTCCCCCGCCCATCCCCCAGCCAAAATCCCAAAGGGAACCAGTTCCTGCCAGGGAACTTGCTCGCTCCACGCAAACACCCAACTCTGTGCTTCTGCGGAGCCAAACCTCCGGCAGCGGATCTGACTCCCTCCCGCTGCCACAGGGCTCCTCCTGAAGTCGATCACCTAAGGAGAAGCGAGCTAAGCCTGCCCCTCCAGCCCCCGTGCACCTTGCCTACCCACCCCAGCTAATACGCCAGATCCCCAGCAACACAAGCCTGGCAGTGTGCAAGTAGCCCAGACGGGACACGCCACCCCACAGTGAATCCCGCCCCTAGGAGAGGGGAAGAGAAGGCACACACCAGTCTGACTGTGGCCCCAGCAGTGGGCTGGGGGCAGACATCGGGTCGGACTGCGGCCCCGCCCACTAACTCCAGTTATACACCACAGCACAGGGGAAGTGCCCTGCAGGTCCTCACCACGCAAGGGACTCTCCAAAATGACCAAACGGAAGAATTCCCCTCAGAAGAATCTCCAGGAAATAACAACAGCTAATGAACTGATCAAAAAGGATTTAAATAATATAACAGAAAGTGAATTTAGAATAATAGTCATAAAATTAATCGCTGGGCTTGAAAACAGTATACAGGACAGCAGAGAATCTCTTGCCATAAAGATCAAGGGACTAAGGAACAGTCACGAGGAGTTGAAAAACGCTTTAAACGAAATGCAAAACAAAATGGAAACCACGATGGCTCGGCTTGAAGAGGCAGAGGAGAGAATAGGTGAACTAGAAGATAAAGTTATGGAGAAAGAGGAAGCTGAAAGAAAGAGAGATAAAAAAATCCAGGAGTATGAGGGGAAAATTAGAGAACTAAGTGATACACTAAAAAAAAATAATATACGCATAATTGGTATCCCAGAGGAGGAAGAGAGAGGGAAAGGTGCTGAAGGGGTACTTGAACAAATTATAGCTGAGAACTTCCCTGAACTGGGGAAGGAAAAAGGCATTGAAATCCAAGAGGCACAGAGAACTCCCTTCAGACGTAACTTGAATCGATCTTCTGCACGACATATCATAGTGAAACTGGCAAAATACAAGGATAAAGAGAAAATTCTGAAAGCAGCAAGGGATAAACGTGCCCTCACATATAAAGGGAGACCTATAAGACTCGTGACTGATCTCTCCTTTGAAACTTGGCAGGCCAGAAAGGCTTGGCACGATATCTACAGTGTGCTAAACAGAAAAAATATGCAGCCGAGAATCCTTTATCCAGCAAGTCTGTCATTTAGAATAGAAGGA
Source organism: Panthera uncia (assembly GCF_023721935.1). Lineage (NCBI taxonomy): Eukaryota > Metazoa > Chordata > Mammalia > Carnivora > Felidae > Panthera > Panthera uncia. Next base: position 91,145,639 of record NW_026057584.1, on the reverse strand, counting down.
GAGATAAAGGTCTTCCCAAACAAACAAAAACTGAAGGAATTTGTCACCACGAAACCAGCCCTACAAGAGATCCTAAGGGGGATCCTGTGAGACAAAGTACCAGAGACATCACTACAAGCATAAAACATACAGACATCACAATGACTCTAAACCCATATCTTTCTATAATAACACTGAATGTAAATGGATTAAATGCGCCAACTAAAAGACACAGGGTATCAGAATGGATAAAAAAACAAGACCCATGTATTTGCTGTCTACAAGAGACTCATTTTAGATCTGAGGACACCTTTAGATTGAGAGTGAGGGGATGGAGAACTATTTATCATGCTCCTGGAAGCCAAAAGAAAGCTGGAGTAGCCATACTTATATCAGACAAACTAGACTTTAAATTAAAGGCTGTAACAAGAGATGAAGAAGGGCATTATATAATAATCACAGGGTCTATCCACCAGGAAGAGCTAACTATTATAAATGTCTATGCGCCAAATACCCGAGCCCCCAGATATATAAAGCAATTACTCATAAACATAAGCAACCTTATTGATAAGAATGTGGTCATTGCAGGGGACTTTAACACCCCACTTACAGAAATGGATAGATCATCTAGACACACAGTCAATAAAGAAACAAGGGCCCTGAATGATACATTGGATCAGATGGACTTGACAGATATATTTAGAACTCTGCATCCCAAAGCAACAGAATATACTTTCTTCTCGAGTGCACATGGAACATTCTCCAAGATAGATCATATACTGGGTCACAAAACAGCCCTTCATAAGTTTACAAGAATTGAAATTATACCATGCATACTTTCAGACCACAATGCTATGAAGCTTGAAATCAACCACAGGAAAAAGTCTGGAAAACCTCCAAAAGCATGGAGGTTAAAGAACACCCTACTAACGAATGAGTGGGTCAACCAGGCAATTAGAGAAGAAATTAAAATATATATGGAAACAAACGAAAATGAAAATACAACAATCCAAACGCTTTGGGATGCAGCGAAGGCAGTCCTGAGAGGAAAATACATTGCAATCCAGGCCTATCTCAAGAAACAAGAAAAATCCCAAATACAAAACCTAACAGCACACCTAAAGGAAATAGAAGCAGAACAGCAAAGGCAGCCTAAACCCAGCAGAAGAAGAGAAATAATAAAGATCAGAGCAGAAATAAACAATATAGAATCTAAAAAAACTGTAGAGCAGATCAACGAAACCAAGAGTTGGTTTTTTGAAAAAATAAACAAAATTGACAAACCTCTAGCCAGGCTTCTCAAAAAGAAAAGGGAGATGACCCAAATAGATAAAATCATGAATGAAAATGGAATGATTACAACCAATCCCTCAGAGATACAAACAATTATCAGGGAATACTATGAAAAATTATATGCCAGCAAATTGGACAACCTGGAAGAAATGGACAAATTTCTAAACACCCACACTCTTCCAAAACTCAATCAGGAGGAAATAGAAAGCTTGAACAGACTCATAACCAGCGAAGAAATTGAATCGGTTATCAAAAATCTCCCAACAAATAAGAGTCCAGGACCAGATGGCTTCCCAGGGGAGTTCTACCAGTCATTTAAAGCAGAGATAATACCTATCCTTCTCAAGCTATTCCAAGAAATAGAAAGGGAAGGAAAACTTCCAGACTCATTCTATGAAGCCAGTATTACTTTGATTCCTAAACCAGACAGAGACCCAGTAAAAAAAGAGAACTACAGGCCAATATCCCTGATGAATATGGATGCAAAAATTCTTAATAAGATACTAGCAAACCGAATTCAACAGCATATAAAAAGAATTATTCACCATGATCAAGTGGGATTCATTCCTGGGATGCAGGGCTGGTTCAACATTCGCAAATCGATCAACGTGATACATCACATTAACAAAAAAAAAGAGAAGAACCATATGATCCTGTCAATCGATGCAGAAAAGGCCTTTGACAAAATACAGCACCCTTTCTTAATAAAAACCCTTGAGAAAGTCGGGATAGAAGGAACATACTTAAAGATCATAAAGGCCATTTATGAAAAGCCCACAGCTAACATCATCCTCAACGGGGAAAAACTGAGAGCTTTTTCCCTGAGATCAGGAACACGACAGGGATGCCCACTGTCACCGCTGTTGTTCAATATAGTGCTGGAAGTTCTAGCATCAGCAATCAGACAACAAAAGGAAATCAAAGGCATCAAAATTGGCAAAGATGAAGTCAAGCTTTCGCTTTTTGCAGATGACATGATATTATACATGGAAAATCCGATAGACTCCACCAAAAGTCTGCTAGAACTGATACATGAATTCAGCAAAGTTGCAGGATACAAAATCAATGTGCAGAAATCAGTTGCATTCTTATACACTAACAATGGAGCAATAGAAAGACAAATGAAGAAACTGATCCCATTCACAATTGCACCAAGAAGCATAAAATACCTAGGAATAAATCTAACCAAAGATGTAAAAGATCTGTATGCTGAAAACTATAGAAAGCTTATGCAGGTAATTGAAGAAGATATAAAGAAATGGAAAGACATTCCATGCTCATGGATTGGAAGAATAAATATTGTCAAAATGTCAATACTACCCAAAGCTATCTACACATTCAATGCAATCCCAACCAAAATTGCACCAGCATTCTTCTCGAAACTAGAACAAGCAATCCTAAAATTCATATGGAACCACAAAAGGCCCCGAATAGCCAAAGTAATTTTGAAGAAGAAGACCAAAGCAGGAGGCATCACAATCCCAGACTTTAGCCTCTACTACAAAGCTGTAATCATCAAGACAGCATGGTATTGGCATAAAAACAGACACATAGACCAATGGAATAGAATAGAAACCCCAGAACTAGACCCACAAACGTATGGCCAACTCATCTTTGACAAAGCAGGAAAGAACATCCAATGGAAAAAAGACAGTCTCTTTAACAAATGGTGCTGGGAGAACTGGACAGCAACATGCAGAAGGCTGAAACTAGACCACTTTCTCACACCATTCACAAAAATAAACTCAAAATGGATAAAGGACCTGAATGTGAGACAGGAAACCATCAAAACCTTAGAGGAGAAAGCAGGAAAAGACCTCTCTGACCTCAGCCGTAGCAATCTCTTACTCGGCACATCCCCAAAGGCAAGGGAATTAAAAGCAAAAGTGAATTACTGGGACCTTATGAAGATAAAAAGCTTCTGCACAGCAAAGGAAACAACCAACAAAACTAAAAGGCAGCCAACGGAATGGGAAAAGATATTTGCAAATGACACATCGGACAAAGGGCTAGTATCCAAAATCTATAAAGAGCTCATCAAACTCCACACCCGAAAAACAAATAACCCAGTGAAGAAATGGGCAGAAAACATGAATAGACACTTCTCTAAAGAAGACATCCGGATGGCCAACAGGCACATGAAAAGGTGCTCAACGTCGCTCCTTATCAGGGAAATACAAATCAAAACCACACTCAGATACCACCTCACGCCAGTCAGAGTGGCCAAAATGAAGAAATCAGGAGACTATAGATGCTGGAGAGGATGTGGAGAAACAGGAACCCTCTTGCACTGTTGGTGGGAATGCAAATTGGTGCAGCCGCTCTGGAAAGCAGTGTGGCGGTTCCTCAGAAAATTAAAAATAGACCTACCCTATGACCCAGCAATAGCACTGCTAGGAATTTATCCAAGGGATACAGGAGTACTGATGCATAGGGGCACCTGTACCCCAATGTTTATAGCGGCACTCTCAACAATAGCCAAATTATGGAAAGAGCCTAAATGTCCATCAACTGATGAATGTATAAAGAAATTGTGGTTTATATACACAATGGAATACTACGTGGCAATGAGAAAAAATGAAATATGGCCTTTTGTAGCAACACGGATGGAACTGGAGAGTGTGATGCTAAGTGAAATAAGCCATACAGAGAAAGACAGATACCATATGGTTTCACTCTTATGTGGATCCTGAGAAACAAAACAGAAACCCATGGGGGAGGGGAAGGAAAGAAAAAAAAAAAAAAAAAAAAGAGGTTAGAGTGGGAGAGAGCCAAAGCATAAGAGACTGTTAAAAACTGAGAACAAACTGAGGGTTGATGGGGGGTGGGAGGGAGGGCAGGGTGGGTGATGGGTATTGAGGAGGACACCTTTTGGGATGAGCACTGGGTGTTGTATGGAAACCAATTTGACAGTAAATTTCATATATTAAAAAATAAAAAAAAAAAAAAAAAGAATCAGATTCTTAACCAGCTGAACTACACAGACACCCCTTAAGTTTTAATTTTTATAACTAGCATCTGTTGTGTTTTATGCTTAAAAAGAAGGTATCCTTGATTTCTGTTGTTTCCATTGGTTTTATTGACTGTGACTTGCATTTTTGTATGCATTTCAGTATTTTACTATTACTGCTTTTTTGATTTTTATAAAAATCCTTGAATATATATTTATCTGTTATAAACTTATGAATAAAACATTAAATTATGAACACTGTGTATCAAAAATATCTAGCTTATTTTATTTCTACCCTCAAATTCCTATTTTGCCAATATAATTTTCAATTACAGAGCTAAGTTATCATTTTTATCAGCTCCTATATCTTACATAATCATTTATTATTTGTAGATTTCTGTATAGAAAATATTAAATTTTCTTTATTAGACTATTTTTGCTTTTAAGAACATGATACTCTTTAATTGACATATTTAAATTATAAATATGACCTCAAGCAAGTTGGAATGATACCTTGAGTTTATTTACTTAATTATGGCAAAATTTCAAGCTCAGATGTTTAGCGTATTCTAAGGCCATAGCATTGTTCCTATTCTATCTCTCATTTTCCCTTATTACTGGCTGCATCTTTATCCATGCTGCATTTCTCTGTTACTCAGTGTAGTATGAGTTAGGATATTATATGTGCATTTTCCCTTTCTAATTCTAGGAATTTTTAATAGTCTTCTGATGAGGTTTAAATTTCATATATTAAAATGCACAAATCTTAAGGGTACAACCGTACACAGTTTTACGTTTTATACATCTGAATACCCATCTGATCTGTTTAGATCAAAATGTAGGCCAGTTCTAGCACCGTATAGGCACTTTGATGCCACTTTTCACTTCATGTGCACAATTCCATACCCCAAATTAAACACTATTATTATTTTTATCATTGATCACATTTACTAGTTTTTCTTGCCTTAAACTTCATGGAATGGGATATTACAATATGTAACCTTTTGTATCTGATCTTATTAGCTTTATATTATGTCTAGTACATTATATAGATGGAAACACACAATACATATTCTTTTGTGTCCAGCTTATTTTGCCTAATACAATATTTTTGAGATGTATGAGTGTTGAACAGGTCAGTACTCTGCTCTTTTTTAGTACTAAATAGTATTTTATCATAAGAATATAGCATCATTTATTTATGCATTCTCTTGTTAGTGGACATTTGGGTCATTTCTAGTTTAGGGATATTATGAATATTGCTACTGTGAAGATTCTGTGAGTCATTTGGTGGATATATTAACTCATTTCTCTTGAACACGTATTTAGGAGTGGAGTAACTAGGTCATAAGATAGGTATATGTTATGTTAGAAATGTTCAGACAATTTTCAAAGTCTTAGAACCATTTTACAGTACTTCCAGGAATGTGCAAGTGTACCGTTTCTAATACATTCTCATCCACATTAAAAGTTTTCAAGTTTTTTTCCTTTTTTTTAATTTTTAAGAACACTTTTTTAATTTATTTTTGAGACAGAAGCATGCAAGCATGGGTGGGGGAGGGGCAGGGAAAGCCGGGGAGAGAGAATCCTAAGCAGGCTTTCTGCTGTCAGCACAGAGCCTGATGTGGGGCTCCCACTCACAAACCATGATCATGACCTGCACCAAAATCAAGAGTCAGATGCCTAACTGATGGAGCCACCCAGGTGCTGTACAAGTTTTCTCCTTTTTAAATTTCACCCATTCCATTGAGTTTGTAGGAATATCTCATTGTCATTTTAACTGTCATTTCTCTGCTAACTAGTAATGTTGAGTAACTTGTCATGGCTCTAATGAGCCATTTAGGGATTTTATTTGTAGAATGTCTGTTCAAGTCATTTACCTATTTGTTTTTTAAATGCATTCAATTTTTTTTATCTTGGGGGTATAGTTTTCTTATTTTTTTTCTCCCCCAAGATTTATTGGAAAAAAGTTGACAAATATCACTGTGTAAGTTTAAAGATATATACTGTGAATTTGATATATATACATGTTATGAAATGATTCCCATGGTAGGGGCAGGTAACACATCCATCACCTTACATAGATACCTTTTTTTGTTTTTGATTTTGTGTTTAGAACATTTATATTTTTTCAGTTTTTATTTAAATTCTAGTTAGTTAACACACAGTGTAATATTAGTTTCAGGTGTACAATATAGTGGTTTAACACTTCCATACATCACGCTGTGCTCATCACAAGTGCACTGCTTAATCCCCATCAACTATTTCACCCATCCCCCCCCCCACCTCCCCTCTGGTAACCATCATTTTGTTCTCTATAGCTAAGAGTATATTTCTTGGTTTGCCTCCCTCTCTCCCTTTTCCCCCTTTGCTTGTTTATTTTGTTTCTTAAATCCCACAAATGAGTGAAATCATATGGTATTTGTCTTTCTCTGACTTACTAATTTCACTTAGCATTATACTTTCCAGTTCCATCCATGTTTTTGTAAATGTCAAGATTCCATTCTTTATTATGGCTGAATAATATTCCTCTGTGTGTGTGTGTGTGTGTGTGTGTGTGTGTTTGTATACACATACAAAATCTTCTTTATCCATTTATCAGTCAATGGATATGTGGGATGTTTTCATAATTTGGCTATTGGAGATAATTCTGCTCTAAACATCAGGGTACATGGATCCCTTTGAATTAATATTTTTGTATTCTTTGGGTGAATACCTAGTAGTACAACTGCTGGATATTTGGGTAGTTCTGTTTTTAACTTTGAGGAATCTCCACACATTTTCCAAAGTAGTTGCACCAGTTTGGATTCCCACCAACAGTGCAAGAGGGTTCCCCTTTGTCCACAACCTCACCAACACCTATTGTTTCTTGTGTTGTTGTTTTGAGCCATTCTGATAGGTGTGAGGTGATATGTCATTGTAGTTTTGATTTGCATTTCCTGATGATCAGTGATGTTGAGCACCTTTTCATCTGTCTGTTGGGATTCCATATGTCATCTTTGGAAAAATGTCTATTCGTGTCTTCTGCCTATTTTTAAATTGGATTATTCTTTTGTGGGTTTGAGTTTTATAAATGCTTTATGTATTTTTGATACTAACCCTTTATCAGATATGTCATTTGCAAATATCTTCTCTGATTCTGAAGGTTGCCTTTTAGTTTTCTTGATTGTTTCCTTTACTGTGCAGAAGCTTTTTATTTTGATGTACTCCCAGTAGTTCATTTGTGCTTTTGTTTCCCTTGCCTCAGGAGAAATATCTAGAAAGAAGTTTCTACAGCCAATGTTGAAGTTACTGCCTGTGTACTTCTCTAGGATTTTTATGGTTTCAAGTCTCATGTTTAGGTCTTTAATCCATTTTGAATTTATTTTTGTGTATAGTATAAGAAAGTGGTCCAGTTTCATTCTTTTGCATGCTGCTGTCCAATTTTCCCAACACTATTTGTTGAAAAGACTTCTTCCTCATTGGTTATTCTTTCCTGCTTTGTCAAAGATTAATTGGCCATATAGTAGTGGGTTCATTTCTGGGTTTTCTGTTGTGTTCTATTGATCTATGTTTCTATTTTTGTGCCAGTATCATACTGTTTTTATCATTACAGTTTTTGTAATATAATTTGAAGTCTGGAATTGTGATGCCTCCAGCTTTGCTTTGCTTTTTAAAGGTTGCTTTGTCTATTCAGGGTTTTCTGTGGCTCCATACAAATTTTAGGTTGGCTTGTTCTAGCTCTGTGAAAAATGCTGGTGGTATTTTGATAGGGATTGCATTGAATATGTAGATCACTTTGGGTAGTACAGACATTTTAACATTTGTTCTTCCAATCCATGAGCATGGAATGTTTTTCCATTTCTTTCTGTCCTCTTCAATTTCTTTCATTAGGGTTTTACAGTTTTCAGAATATAGGTCTTTCACCTCTTTGGTTAGGTTTATTCCTAGGTAGCCTATTGTTTTTGGTGCACTTGTAAATGGGATAGATTCCTTGATTTCTCATTCTGCTGGTCCATTATTGGTGTATAGAATGCAATAGATTTCTGTACATTGACTTTGTATCTTGCAACTTTACTGAATTCATGATCATTTCTAGAAGTTTGTTTTGTTTCGTTGTGGAGTCTTTAGGGTTTTCTATACATAGTATCATGTCATCTGCAAATAGTAAAAGTATTATTTCTTCCTTGCTAATCTGGATTCCTTTTATTTTTTTGTTTTTGTCTGATTGTTGTGACTAGGACTTCCAGTACTATGTTAAATAACAGTGGTAAGAGTGGACATCCCTGTTTTGTTCGTGACGTTAGTGGAGAAGTTCTCAGCTTTTCACAATTGAGGATGATGTGAGCTGTGGATTTTTCATAGATGGCCTTTATTATGTTGAGATATGTTCACTCTAAATCTACTTTTTTGTGGATTTTTTTTTATCATCAATGCATGTTTTGCTTTGTCGGATGCTTTTTCTGCATCTGTTGAGAGGATCATATGGTTTTTAATCCTTTCTTTCGTTAATGTGGTGTATCACATTGATTTGTGAATATTGAACCATCCTTGCTACCCAGAGACAAATCCCACTTGATTGTGGTGAATGATTTTTTTAATGTATTGTTGGACTTAATTTATTGGTACTTTATTGAGAATTTTTGCACCCATGTTCCTCAGGGATATTGGCTTGTAGCTCTCTTTTTTAATGGATTTTTTTCAATCTGGTTTTGTTATCAAGGTAATCCTGGCCTCATAGAATGAACTTCAAAGTTTACCGTTCTCTTCTATTTTTTGGAATAATTTGAGAAGACTAGATATTGACTCTTCTACTCTGTTAGCAAATTTCAAGAACACAATACAGTATTGTTAACTATAGTTGTCAAGCTATACATTAGACTCCATACTGGTTTTATAAGTGATTACTACCTTTATTATGTGTTTGCTTTTACCTGTGAATTTTTTTCATAATTTTTTTACTTTTAGTTATGGCCTTTTGTTTTTACTCAAATAATTCCCTTTAGCATATCTTATAAGGTTGGCTTAGTAGTGATAATGCCTTTAATTTTTGTGTCTTAGAAGCTCTTTATCTTTTCTTCTATTCTGAATGTTACCTTGCCATATCACACCCCTCCCTTCTGGCCTACAAAGTTTCAGCTGAAAAATCAACTGATACCCTTATGAGATTTCCTATGTATGCAATGTTTTCTTTTCTTTTATACCTTTAAAATTTGCTTCATCATTAATTTTTGCATTTTTATTTATTTTTGAGAGAGAGAGAGTGAGTAGGAGATGGATGGAAAGAGAGGGAGACAGAGGAACCCAAGCAGGTTCTGTGCTGTCAGTACGGAGCCTGATGTGGATCTCGAACTCACGAACCACGAGATCATGACCTGAGCCAAAGTGGGACCCTGAACCGATTGAGCCAACAGGTGCCCCAATTTTTGCCAGTTTAATTATTATATGTTTTGGTGTTGATTTTCCTTCGTTCATCTTGTTAGGAGCTCTCTGTACTTCTCAGATTTGATGTCTGTTTCCTTCCCCAGATTAGGGGTTTTCAGCTATAATTTTTTCAAATAAATTTTCTGCCCCTTTTGTCTCTCTCCTCTGGGATCCCAATAATGTGGATGTTACTACATTTGATGATGGCGCTGAATTCCCTTGAGCTAGTCTCAGTTTTCATTTTTTAAATTTTTGCTGTTATTCTTGGTTTCTTTCTATTACTATTACCCTCTCTTCCAGATGATTGATTTGTCCTTCTGCCTTCCCTAATCTGCTGTTTATTCCTTCTAGTCTGTTATTTTTCCCCCAGTTACTGAATTAATCTCTTATTGCATCTGTTCTATATTTTCTATTTTGTTGTTGAAGTTCTCACTCAATTCATCTACTCTTCCCTCAAGTTCAGTATCTTTATGACCATTACTTTGAATTATTCATCAGGCTATTGTTTATCTCAGTTTCACTTAGTTCTTTTGCTGTGATTTTTTGTCCTATTTAGCAAATATTCTTCTTTCTCCTCCTTTTGTCTCTCTGTGTTTATATGTATGTGGGAGGTCAGCTGTGTTTCCTTGTCTGAAATGTAGTGTCTTTGTGGGGCACCTGGATAGCTCAGTTGGTTAAACATCTGACTCTTGATTTTGGTTTAGGTCATCTCAGGTCATGACATCAAGCCTCACATCAGGCTCTGTGCTGACAGCATGGAGCCTGCTTCATAGTCTCTCTCTCCCTCTGTCACTCTCCTCCATTCACTCTCTCCAATAAAAAATTAAAATACTGTCCTTATATATAAGAGGTTGTTTGGTGCCCTGTAGTGCAATGCCCCCTACTCACCAGAACCAGGTGCTCCATGGGTGTCTCTTATGTGAGCTGTGTGTACCCCACTGCTGTGTCCTCAGCCCAGTTAGCTGCAATGATACACTTGGTCAGCTGTGAGCATGCTGGGCTGGTTTTGGTCTCTGAGCTGTTGAGGGGCCTCTCTGAGGCCTAGGTGGGCTAGTAGGTGTACAAGGGAAGCAGTCAGGTTATCTATTTGCAGTTAGCTTCTCTGCAAGGCCCATAGAGTTGTTTTGTGGTGGGCTGGCCAGAAGTCAGACTAGGTGTCTGTAGTCAGCATCTCTGCCACAGTTGCGGGTATATCCAATGTCAGGGCTTTCTAACTGCACAGTCAGCTAAAAGGCTTGGCTGCTGGAATTGCAGGTGCACTGTTGTTGGGGTTATCTTTCCTTCTCCCAGGGATAAGAGGCACTTTGTTGTAACATAAGTTCCTGCTGGGGCTGCTTGCTTGGTGTGACTTTGGAGGAATGCCTGTGGAGGCTGGCAGGTTGGATGGGGCAGGTCCTCGGATAAATGGTGGAGCAGGGCTTGCAGTGCTAGCAAAATATATGGAGAGTGTTAGTGTTGGTTCCTTCAAGTGTCTATCTTGGCTGGGGTAGGGGAAGAGAAATGGCACTCATCAGCACTTTTGTTTTTGGAGAAGGCTCCTGAAGATCTCTGCACCTCCAGCGCATTTCTGAGATTAGGAAATAAATCTCCTTTAGGTGTATCCCAGGTGCTTTCTAAACTGCTACTTCTCTGCTGTGTGTCTAGCAGGGTTATTTATTTTGCTGGCTCTGTTAAAGGCAGGGACTCAGTTTTTTATCTTTTTCCTGCTTTCTTGGAGTTGAGCCCTGCTGATTTTAAAAGCTCTGGAACTTAAGCCTCCGTACTTTTCAAAGCCAGATATTATGGGAATTCAGAATCCATAACTAGTTCCCAGTACCTGGGGTGCCTAGTGTGGAGTCTGATCCTCTCACTTCTCTGGGCTTGTGTTGCCCCTCCCATTTGTGGTTAGTCTCACTGGGGGTTTGATTCCCAACCACATCTCTGCCCCACCTACCCTTTCCAGTGTAGCTTTCTCTTTATAATTAACTGTGCAAGGTCTGTTCTGCGAGTCTTCAGGTCAGTTTCAGAGTTACTTGTTCAGATGTAGCTATTACCTTAGTTAAGTGTTCATGGGCCAAGGTGAGCTCAGGATCCTCCTGCTCTGCCATATTTCTCCTCTCCTGTATTTCCATTTTTATTTGTCTCAGATATTTTTGGATTTCTCTTTTCATTTTTTCTTTGACCCATTTGTCATTCAGGAGTGTGTTATTTTGTTTCTACATATTATGAATTTTCCAACTTCACCCTGCTATTGATTTCCAACTTCTTATCATTATGGTTAGAAAAGATATTTGATATAATTTCAATTATGAATTTGTTGAAACTTATTTTGTAGTCTAACACATAATCAGTCCTGGAGAATTTTTTTGTATGCACTTGAGAAGAATGTATATTCTGCTACTAGAGGAAATGTTCTGTATATGGGGAGAATGCTCCTTATATGTATGTTAGGTCTATGTTGTCTGTAGTGTTGCTCAAATCCACCGTTCTCTTATTGATTTTTCTGTCTGAATGATCCATCCATTATTGATAGTGGCTATTAAAGTCCTCCACAATTGCGTTGCTATTTATTTCTCCTTCTGGTTCTGCAGTTACTTGCTTTATATATGTGTGTGTGTGTGTGTGTGTGTGTGTGTGTGCGCGCGCGCTCCAATGCTGGTTGCATATTTACAATTATTATATCTTCATGATGAATTGATCTCTTGATAATTATATAATGACCTTTTTAGTCTTTGTGGCTCTTTTTAACTTAAAGCCTATTTTGTCTAATGTAAGTATAGCTACTACCTTTTCTTTTAGTTTCCATGTGCTTGGAACATTTTTTTCTTTCTTTTTGTAATCAACTTATGTGTGTCCTTAAAGCCAAAGTGACTGTCTTGTAGGCAACATTTCTCATTTTTTGTTTTTTGTTTTTTGTTTTAAAGTCTATGTTTTTAATTTAATTTTTTTAATTTTTTTAAAAAAATTTACATCCAAATTAGTTAGCATATAGTGCAACACTGATTTCAGGAGTATATTCCTTAGTGCCCCTTACCCATTTAGCCCATCCCCCCTCCCAGAACCCCGCCAGTAATGCTCAGTTTGTTCTCCATATTTATGAGTCTTTTATGCTTTGTCCCCCTCCCTGTTTTTAAATTACTTTTGTTTCACTTCCCTTATGTTTATCTATTTTGTCTCTTAAAATCCTATGAGTGAAGTCATATGATTTTTGTCTTTCTCTAATTTCACTTAGCATAATACCCTCCAGTTCCATCCATGTTGTTGCAAATGGCAAGATTTCATTCTTTTTGATCGCCAAGTAATACTCCATTGTATATATATACCACATCTTCTTTATCCATTCATCCATCGATGGACATTTGGGCTCTTTCCATACTTTAGCTATTGTTGATAGTGCTGCTATAAACATGGGGGTGCGTGTGTCCCTTTGAAACAGCACATCTGTATCCCTTGGATAAATGCCTAGTAGTGCAATTGCTGGGTCATAAGGTAGTTCTATTTTTAGTTTTTTTGAGGAACCTCCATACTGTTTTCCAGAGTGGCTGCACCAGCTTGCATTCCCACCAACAATGCAAAAGAGAGCCTCTTTCTCTGCATCCTCACCAACATCTGTTGTTGCCTGAGTTGTTAATGTTAGCCATTCTGACACATGTAAGGTGATACCTCATTGTGGTTTTGATTTGTATTTCCCTGATGATGAGTGATGTTGATATTAGCCAACCAGATCCAACAATACATTAAAAAAATTATTCACCATGACCAAGTGGGATTTATACCTGGGATGCAGGGATGGTTCAATATCTGCAAAACAATTAACATGATTCATCACATCAGTAAAAGAACAAGAACGATATGATCCCCTCAATAGATGCAGAGAAAGCATTTGACAAAATACAGCATCCATTCTTGATAAAAACTGTTAAGAAAGTAGGAATAGAAAGAGCATACCTTGAGATCATAAAAGCCATATATGAACGACCCAACACTAATATCATCCTCAATGGGGAAAAACTGAGTGCTTTCCCCCTAAGATCAAGAACAAGACAGGGATGTCCATTCTCACCGCTGTTATTCAACATAGTATTGAAAGTCTTAGCCTCTGAAATCAGACAACACGAAGAAATAAAAGGCATCTGAATCAGCCAGGAGGAGGTCAAACTTTCACTCTTCACAGATAACATGATACTCTATATGGAAAACCCAAAAGATTCCACCAAAAAACTGCTAGAATTGATTCATGAATTCAGCAAAGTTGCAGGATATAAAATCAATGCACAGAAATCAGTTGCATTCCTATACACCAACAGTAATGTGACAGAGAAATCAAGGAATCAATCCCATTTACAGTTGCACAAAAAACCATAAAATACCTAGGAATAAATCTAACCAAAGAGGTGAAAAATCTATACACTGAAAACTATAGAAAGTTTATGAAAGAAATTGAAGAAGCCACAAAAAAATGGGAAAAGTTTCCATGCTCCTGGATAGGAAGAACAAATATTGTTAAAATGTCGATACTACCCAAAGGAATCTACATATTCAGTGCAATCCCTATTAAAATAACACTAGCATTCTTCATAGAGCTAGAACAAATAATCCTAAAATTTGTATGGGACCAGAAAAGACCCTGAATAGCCAAAGCAATCTTGAAAACGAAAACCAAAGCAGAAGGCATCACAATCCCAGACTTCAAGCTATACTACAAAGCTGTAATCATCAAGACAGTATGGTACTGGCACAATAACAGACACTCAGATCAATGGAACAGAATAGAGAACCCCGAAATGGACCCACAAACGTATGACTAACTAATATTTGACAAAGCAGGAAAGAATATCCAATGGAATAAAGACAGTCTTTTCAGCAAGTGGTGCTGAGAAAACTGGACAGTGACATACAGAAGAATGAATCTGGACCACTTTCTTACACCATACACAAAAATAAACTTAACATGGATGAAACTTAAATGTAAGACAGGAAGCCATCAAAATCCTCGAGGAGAAAGTAGGCAAAAACCTCTTTGACATTGGCCGCAGCAACTTCTTACTCAACACGTCTCCGGAGGCAAGGGAAACAAAAGCAAAAATGAACTACTTGGACAACATCGAAACAAAAAAGCTTCTGCACAGCAAAGGAAACATCAGCAAAACTAAAAGGCAACCAACAGAATGGGAGAATATATTTGCAAATGACATATCAGATAAAGGGTGAGTATCCAAAATCTATAAAGAACTTATCAAACTCAACACCCAAAAAACAAATAATCTAGTGAAGAAATGGGCAAAAGACATGAACAGACATTTCTCCAAAGAAGACATCCAGATGGCCAACTGACACATGAAAATTTTCTAGAAATTTTCCTTTAGGATTACTATGACACTTACATAAACTACCTTATAATGATAATATCCTATTTTAAGTTGATAACAACTTAAATTTGATAGTATACAACCTAATTTAATAAAATTCTATACTTTTCTTCTCTCCCTGATCACACTTTAGGTTATTGCTGTTATAATTGATATCTTTTTAATATTGTGTATCAAATAACTATTGTGAATATAGTAATTATTTAATACCTTTTATTTTAATTTTTTAACTCAAGTTGAAATTTATTTATTGCACCACCATTACAATACTAGAGTATCTGAATTTGACTATATATTTACTCTGCTGGTGACTTTGATACATTCATATGTTTTCATGTTTTGTGTTGAACTTTCAAAATTCTTTTTGTCTTTAACTTTTTGACAATTGTTTTATGTGTCTTGATGTAATTATTTTTGGGTTCAACCATTGGTGATATTTGAGCTAGGAATCAAAATGTTCTTTTTCTCCTCACATTTGAGAAGTTTTCACCCACTATTTTTAAAATAAGCTTTCTGTCCCTTTCTCTTGCTCTCTTTCTGGGATTCCTATAACACATATATTGAATCTTTTGATGCTGTCTCATAAGTACCATAGACTTTCTTAACTTTTTCATTCATATTTCATTTTATTCCTCTGGTTAATTTCAAGCGACTTGTCCTCAAGTTCACTGATTGTTCCTTCTGCTTTGTCAAGTCTGCTGTTGAAACTATTGAATTTTTCAGCTCAGTCATTATATTCTTCAGCTCTAGGATTTTTGTGTGTGGTTTAGTGTGTGTGTGTGTGTGTGTGCATGCACGCATGTATGTATGCACGTGTGTGTGTGTGTGTGAGAGAAAGAGAGAGAGAGAGAGTTTATATTCCTTTATTGAACTTCTCATTTTGTTCATGCACTGTTTGCGAATATTTGTTTTATTGTCTATCTGTGCATTCGTTGAACTTAAGAGGATTATTCTGAATTATTCTGAATTTTCTGTAGACAGTTCATTGATCTACATTTCTTTTAGAATTGGTTATTGGATCTATATTAGTTGCCTTTGGTGGTGTCATGTTTATCAGGTTATTCTTTATGATCCTTGCATTGGTAACTACAATTGAGGAAGCTACCTCCTCTTGCAGCCTTTACAGTTTGCCTTCAGCAGCAATAGACCTTTTCCTTTCAGCTTAGTTTGTTGTTCTGAATGAGTTAACTGGTAATGTCTGTGGCAGGTGAGACTTACTGTTGTGGCCTTTAGTTGGGTGGGGTCGTTGCCCATGCTTTGAGATTGGGGTTGTGCTGACTGGGCTCCACATTCAAATGGGACCACTCACTGGCTCATTGATGAAGCAAGGCTGATGGTTGAGCTCCACCATTAGGTGGGGCCACTACTTGGGTTCTGCAATCACTTCTGGTTGGACAGGGTTGTAGGGTGTGTTCCATGACAGGACAGTGCCATTTGTTGTCCTCCATAACTGGGCAGCATTACTAACTGGGCTCCTTGCCTAAGTGAGACCACAAGCTGTGCTCAGCAATCAGACTGGGATGTAGTATGTATTCTTTTGCCAGATGAGGCTGTAAGTTGAGCTCCACAGTGGGACACCAATGTAGGCTGGGCACTGAGGCTTTCCATAGTCATTGTTAGCCTCCCTGCTCAGGCAGGACTGGCAGCTCTCCTCAACCATTGTGTGGGGCTGCAAGCTTGGTCTTTTACCCAGGCTAGCCATTGGATGAGCTTCATGCCTAATCAAGGTCTCTTTCAAGGCTTTCTGGGTAAGTGGGGCTAGAAACTATGCTCATCAGTTGGGGAGGGCTGCTGACTTGCTTTATTATCCAGCTGAAGCTGTAAAATGGGCTCCATCACCAGGATGACCTATTAGCTGGGGGACCCAAACCAGATAGAACTACTCACCCAGTTCCTTGGCCAAAGGGGGCTGCCAGCTCAGTAATGCACATAGCCAAAGCCACTGGCTAGCATCTCTGCTTGAGCATCATTGCCAGCAGAAACATGTTTTCATGAGCCATGTGCTGTTTTTTCTGGTTCTTGCCTCTGTTCTCTTATCTCTAGATAATCCACAGTGGTCTAGTTTGCTGATTCCCTGCAGTGATTCCCATGAGGCAAAACCTAAGTTGGCCTTCTGAGAAGCATTCTGTAGCAATGGGAAAGCATTCTGTAACCTTGGGTTCTCTTTTCCCTAGTGGAGAAACAGTAGGCCCAAGGTAACTTTCTGGATGCAATGCTGTGTCAGCCTGGGGGAGAGGCAGTGCAGCCAAAGGGAAACCATTCCTCTTATCTTCTAATGATTTTTTTCTGTGTTTTTGTTTCTGTGGTCCAGGGCATGCTTCACCCTGACCCCTAGTTTTAGGATTTTGCAAAGGCATCTCGTCTATGGATAGTTGCTGGTTGATATTTCTCTGAAGGGGGACTGAAATCAGGAACCACCTATTCCACTGTCTTGCTGATATCACTTTCCTATTTTTATTACTGATTTAAAGAAGCTCTTTATATATTCTGGATATAAGTCCTTTGTCAGAAACATGCATTGTGAATATTTTTTTCAACCTTTATCTTTTTACCTTCATTAAAGTGGGTTATTTTGTGTTGTTTTGGTAAAAGTTGTTAGTTTTGATGATGTCTAGTTTTTTCTATTTTGTACTTGATATCTATTTTGTCTTGTTTGATAAATCTTTAACCCAAGGCCATAAAAACATTCTATATTTTCTCCTAAAAGCTTTATAGGTTTAGTTTTCACATTTAGATCTATGGTCCCTGTTTAAAAACAAAACAAAACAAAAATTTGTGTAACATGTTTTAGAAGTGTATTAGTTTTAGTTATTCCAAAGTTGAATCCTGTGCCAATAATTCAGTGTGAGTGATTTATTAAGAAAATATTCCTAGGAGAAACCAAAAAGGTAATGGTGAAGTGGAATTGAAAAAGGAAAGAAGCCAATTGGCCATCTCAAATGAAGTCCCCAACTCAGCCTGATCTCCAAAATAGCTTTAGAACATGATTATACCACAGAATTGTCTCTTCTTGAGGCTAAGGAAGTGGCCTTACGTCCCCTGCCACTAGTTACTCACCAGTTATAGGCTGACTTTTAGGGAGTTGGGGAATAGTCATGATTTTCCTTAGAGTTTTAGAATTACTGTAAGTTTCCAGGGACAGTCCTCTTAGAGTCTCAGGTGTAAGTCACTAGCAGCAAATCATGTACAAATGGAGAAAAGCATACCCAGAGTACCTATTCAATTGGTTTATTTATCCACACACCAGTATCACACTGTCTTAATTACTATATATTTAAAGTAGTAATTAAAACTTGGTAATATAAATATTCCAATTTTTGTAATTCTTCAATTGTCATAGTGATTCTGTGTCTTTTGCATGTCCATATAAATTTTTTAAATTTTTTTCACATTTATTTATTTTTGAGAGACAGAGAGACAGAGCATGACAGGGGCGGGGGCAGAGAGAGAGGGAGACACAGAATCTGAAGCAGGCTTTAGGCTCTGAGCTTTCAGCACAGAGCCCGATGCAGGCTCAAACTTACAGACGGTGAGTTCGTGACCTGAGCCAAAGTCGGATGCTTAACCAACTGAGCCGCCCAGGTGCCCCTGTCCATATAAATTTTAGAAATAAAGTGACAATTTCTCCTAACAATTCTGCTGTCCTTTTGATATTGCATGGAATCTGTAGATCAATTTGGGAAGGACTGACATGGGGCTCATAGTCTTTTAATCAATGATTATGGCATATCTTTCTATTTTTAAGATTTTTAAATTTCATTCAATAATGTTTTATAGTTCTCAATATAGAGGTTTTGCATGTGAATTCTATTTTCACATTTTTATGTTACTATAAATGAAATTGTTATTTTTACTTTCCCATTGTTGATGACTAATGTACAGATATTCGTTAACTTTTAAATATTAAACATATGAAATTACTAAATTCACCAGTGTTAAAAATACTCTTTCTGTAGGAAATAAGTATTTCCCCACTTCATGAGCCTCCTTTACTTATTATATTTCATCACTGTATCATGGCCTCCAAAATTCAAGTACTCCTCTTTGCTCCATTTTCTAGACTTCATTCCAAAATTATGATATTGTAAGAAAACATAAAAATGCTACATCTGCTCCTTTTATTTGTCAATCTATCCATTCTCTCCTTTCTGTACCTATCTTCTCAGAGAAATTAGTATGAGAAGATTGTCGTGGTGGGTTTCACATGTCATAGGTACAGCATCGGGCCAGCCGAGCAGTCCTAAAGCAGACACATCCTAACAACCAAGAGATAAATACATTCTCAAATGGGTCAGAGCGGTGTAGTATATAAAAATGTTTCCTGATTCCTAGTACTTTTGTTGTCTTATTTGTATAATTTCAAATCAATTTGTTTAGCTTAAAACTTTTTCAAGTATTAATCCAGAACAATTTAATGATTTACTACGTTGGCTTGGAAGTACTTGACTTTCACTTTAAAACCAAATGAGGGACACCTGGGTGGCTCAGTAGGCCGGCTCAGGTCATGATCTCTTGGTCCTTGAGTTCCAGCCCCATGTCAGGCTCTGTGCTGACAGCTCAGAGCCTGGTGCCTGCTTCAGATTCTGTGTCTCCTTTTCTCTCTGTCCCTCCCCCCTCATGCTCGCTCTCTCTCTCTCTCTCTCTGTCAAAAAAAAAAAACAAAAAACAAAAAACAGAATGAACTGTCTTTTATATATAGCCTACAGCATTTTTTGCTGATTGTCCTTTAGGGGGAATCTAATTTTAAAAATATATTTGTGTGTGTGTATGTGTTTCTATGTATACACATAAACACATTACTATATGTGACAGTGAAAATAGATATATCTTTAGATATAGATCCATCATGAATGACTTATCAGTCATATAAAACTTTTAAAAATAATGACATTTATTAAAACTCCTTTAGGTGAAGTTTATATTGGATACCTATTTAATATTTTAATTATTAAATATTGAATATAAGCGTTAGGGAGCTTATACATTGCTTAGTACTTTTGCAGATCTATATCACATTGTTCTAATCTTTAAAAAACTCAGATCTCAGTGAAGAGAAAAAAAGGTATTAGATGAGTGGCAAAAACACAGAGCAATACAAAATAGTTAAATATATGTTAGCATTTAAATCTTATTTGGGGATCATGAGAGTGAGCTATTTGAAATCCCAAGAGAGTAAGATATCTTACTTAAAAGTAAGATATCTTGCAATCATGATGAGCACATAGAAAGTTACTGAACACAGGCAAAGAGCATGAGTACATACTGGTTGATACAGCATCTTCTAAGAGCAGAAGCTGTCTTACTTGGAGTAGAGTGTAGCTGTTAACAAATTGAGGGGATTCAGTTAAATGAGAACCAAGAACAAAGGTCTTAAATGGTGCATTAACAAATTACTTTTGAATTGGCAGCATATAGAATTAGTATGTGTTTTGGTAACTGCATACCTCCTAAAAACATCCATTATAGATATTCCCTTAATTATACTTCATTTAGTTGTGTGTTCAAACATCATCTTCTGGTTACTCATACAAGCAGATAAATCTTCTGAAACCAAAATCTTGTATCGTAGTTAAACATACTCTGATCAAGTATCAGACAGTTCTAACTATATCTCAACTTGTATTTATCTCACATTGAAATAAAATGAATTGACTTCAATCAGATTCATCAAAGTATATACAAATTTAGTTAATGTGAGAGTTGTGCTCTGAGTCTCTAAGATGTATAGTTTATTTTCCTTCTTCCTTCTCTGTTTCCTAGTTCTCCTCCTCCTCCTTTCTTCCTCTTCAAAAGTGATAGTAATGTGTAGTATTTTCTATGGTCCAGTAACAGTGGATTGATTAGTACATTTAGTCCTCTGTTACTATATATTATACTTTATTTGTACATGTTTGAAATAGGTTAATAAATCAAGGTGATTTTGTATAAATTCCAGAGATGTGGATGCTAGAGGATGTGGCTTTCTGTAGACACAATAGAAGAGTAGAGTAATATTTAAGGTTTACTCATTATTTTCATGAATATGTAAATAAAACTATATGGTATTTCACAAAAAAGAATATTTTGAAGCTAGTATGCCTGGTATCCCAGGGTCCAAAATCCATGAGTATGAAGTAATGTGATGGTTATTTTGAAATTTTGTAAGATTAGTATATTGGAAGTAGCCAATATTAGGGGGTAATGTAAGAGTAAATCTCAGCACAAGTTTGAAAAATTTAGATACAGTGGGAGCTGTAAAAATAAGGTAAAATTTAAGATACAATGATAGATATTGTCCCTCTGATTATTCTACATGTGTAGCATATGCGCACACACACACAGTCACCAAAGAAAATATTAAGACAGTAAAACTAAGTTCTTCAGAATGTGTTGATGAGTGCCAAGGAAATCTAAAGTAAAAGAAATATTATAATTCCACACTTTCACATATATGATCTCACAAGCAAACTATGAGGGATTTTTAGCAGATATGGTCATGTCTGTATTGTAAATGAGGATACAAGGTTAAATAGTTTTTCCCAGGGCACAACAGTTAGCAACGGTCCTAGTAGTTACAAAAAGTTTTTCTGATTTCTTCGAGTAAAGGTTAGTAAAAAAACTTTGAGGTAGATTTTTATTTTTATTTTTTTAAATATAATTTATTGACCAATTGGTTTCCATACAACACCCAGTGCTCCATCCCAACAAGTGCCCTCCTCAATGCCCATCACCCACTTTCCTAAATAAAGTATAACTTAGTGCTTTTATTTTCATGAATAAATAAAGCTCTTTGCCCTCTTCTCTGTTCTTCCCTACATAGACTTTTACTTTGCCAGAGAAGTAGTAATGGGAATGACTGTTAATATAATACACTCTTTATTCTCTTTGATAATGACCCTTAGTTTGAAAGAAATGGGCTAAAATTTCTGTTGGGCAACTTTTTGCAACATCATTGTAATTAATGCAACAAACTACTGTTGCCATGGACAATTACGTGATACATGGAAATAGATTGCTGTATATGATCTCAGTCATAATAGCATTTAGAATAATGGAATTCTACCTATATTTTCAAACACCTATAAAATTGGTGATTCCCTGACTTTAAAAGAGTCTTAGACCTTGGAACTCTCCAATGTCCATCTGGCTTCAGGGCATGGTCTTCCAGGGTTTGGAAACAAGTTTCTTTGTGTTCAAAATGCATCAGCTGTACAAGCTAGCTGTCAAAGTCATTTACTAATTTAAGAAAGTCCAGTGCAAAAGCAGGGGGGAAATTGTTTTCTGAAAAGGCAGTGACATCTGTAGATAACTTATCACTACAATAGAATTTATCTGGGAATCTAGACCTTGGAAGAGTTGGCTTCTAGTTCACTTAAATATTTGCTTAATGATAAGGAATGACTTGACCAATGGCCAAAAGATACAGAACATATAGTTAGAGAAACTGAGGCATCATCAAGAACAAAAGACATAAAGTCAATGAAAGAAATTTATAAAAGAAAAATATTCTGTATGTGGAGTTTTCTGAATTAAGACCTGCAAAGAGTACATGACTGTGGCAATTCCAGGTTAATTATTTTAAATTGGGGCTATACTGTTGACTGGTAAGAGATTGACGGTTGGAATTATAAACAGTGTGTATTTAGAGGTATAGTCCTCACTTTATACATCCATATGTATATATATATATATATATATATATATATATAATATATATACATATGGATATATATACACATATGGATATATGTGTATATCCATAAGACTTATATATATATATATATATATATATATATATATATATATATAATTGTTATTTAGACAACTACGCCTAGGGATTCCTGAGAGAAATAAATTATAAAAACATATGAAAGTCCTTGATGATTTAGGATGGGGCTCCCTCTTCCTACATCCCTCACTCCCTCTCATCCTGTTCCTGTCTCCTCTTTCCCCCCTTTTTCTTCACCTCTATCTCCAAGCTATATGCATGCATATGTTTTTATAAAAAAAAAAAAAAACAGAAAGGCTCAGAATATTATTTTTGTCTTGACACAGGTAGATTGCAAATTAGACCTATGACCTGGTAGTCCACCAGATGGTACATTCTCTGGTCAGTAGCCAAATATGCTAAAAGATCCTCAGAACTTTGAAATACATCCCTCTGCTACATCTGACAAACCTACAATATGGGATCAGGAAAAAAAGATGAGTTTCTTTTTCATGCATTAGCAAAATTTCAGCAAGGAAAGTAGGTTCTTTATCACTCAGGACCCAAAAAACTTTGTTAGTCTACATGTTTTGCCATACGTTCCAGAACTATTCACTAATTCACAGAATAAAGTGTTTACAGGATAGCTAGTGAACATTTACATTGGCTTATACAGTAAGTTAGGATATGAGCATTTATTAGACAGTTATAACTGCCCCAAACCCACTAGAGATGCATTCACTTTAGTTTAAGGGTTGCACATTTCCCTATAAATGGCTTGTTGTGAATAATGTAAATGTGCATCCCTGAGAATAAATTAAATACATTTCCTGCTATTGGTAATGTGTTAGAACAGTTGTGCCATAAATCACTTGAGCAGCATTTATAGATTACTATACTCTATCTAGGCCAAGCTTGTAAATATCTGTGTAACTCATAATTCAATGATTTGCAACCCACTAAAGAAAACCTTAGAGATTTTTCTCTTGTTTTTTTTTTCTTCCCTCTCATATGATAGCAATAAACATCTCCCTCAAAGATATTCATTTTGAATGCTTTTATAAAGCTTAACTTTTTAATAGAAGCTAGAGGATTTAATGCATAACAAGAAGCATCAACCAGAAGCCTATGGAGTGACTCTAACAGCTCATAGGTGGGTCTTCACTCATATATCCTTTTGCCCTTTCCCTACCAAGGCATCATTCCTGGAAGACTCAGCAATTCTCTGCAGGCTTGTGGCCACAGGAAGTGACCATTTTCCAAAGCCTTCAGGCTTCCTTTGTGCTCTGTTTTCTCCCTACTTCTTCTCTACTCGCCTTCTCCCTCCTCCTACTTCTTCTCCCTCCTCCTACACACACACACACACACACACACACACACACACACACAAAATCATGTAGGAAACAAGCAGACACGTTTTGTCTACTCCTAACTCCATCAATTTCATTAGAACTTAGGACACATCAGAAGCAAAATAGGCATTCAGCTTTTTTGGAAATAATATAGACCATAGGTTTCCATGTATTCTTGGGATCACTCTACAAAGTAAAAGCAAATTCAAAACAAAACAAACAAAAATAAATAAAAACAAATCCAGTGTTTCTCTATACTAGGTATTTTGTATGTATTACATCTTTTAATGCTTATAGAATAGCATGATTAGCCCCCTTATATTAGTGAGGAAAGTGAAAGGTTTAGAAGACTTATAATATCTGGGTTGCAGGGTCCAGAGTCAAAATTGAGCCTAATTCAAAAGCTAGCATCTGTATTCTTTCAGCCTGACCTATTTCTCCATAACTTTTAGCAAGAGATTCTTGTCTTATGAAAATTGGTCATATCTATTGAATATAATGCTCTGGAATTTTGTCCCTATGAACTCTGTTTGAGTTTCTAAAGTTACAGTAGTCTTTTCTGTCTCACATTTACCTATATTGCGTTCTTTTGCCTCTTTCTGGTTGCATTGGACTTCTAGCCTAAGAGAACACCATACTTCTTCAGGGAATACACTCCAAATTATACTTTATACATCTGAGTGTTTGTCAATAGGGAGTGAAGAAATCTGGTGAGTTCTGTTATGTCACTCCTGTGTACCTACCATCCCCAAAGACTCTGCTTCAGCAGTCATCAGCCCTCCTCATGCTCACTGACTCACATTCCAGTGTCTGACTGTCATCTATTTTGTGCTCTGCCAATTTTCAATTTGTTTCTGGTGGCACTTGATTGAGTGGCTCCAACCTTTGGGTAATTGGTGATGAGTTGGAACTTGATGGCTCTTAGTTTTCATTTAGATGATGCTTTGCTGAATCAATTTCTGCCTCTTGGCACAGTCCAGTATGAACCCCTCCCCTCAACAGAGTGCCCTCTCTGTTCACAGAATGCTTTTTGTTCTTCAGAGTGCTCTCAAACTTATTTTATTATCTTCATTGTGAATTATATGGGGTAAATTTATGAGTGAAAAAATAGACATGGAGAATTGCCTTTTATTTCTAGAGGCAATGGCTGTTGTTTGTTAAGGCAGCAGGGCTTCTGTCAATGCTCCTTTTGTAATCACAATATGCAAAAATAGGTTCCCAAAATCTCTAACTCTTTATATAGGATAGTTTTGACATAAGAACATCCAGATCATTGAACAGTGTACTTGGAAGATTTCAACCACCCACATAATGTATAACGGGCTATGAAAGCTAATCGGCCACTATTATAATAAAATTATTCTTCTTGTTATTGACATATATTGGTTAAACATTATTTATAAAGTAGGTATATAAAGATAATACTTGGTGCAGTTCTTGACATCCAAGAAGATAACAAAAGTGATATCAAGATTCTGGTTTCTGTCCTTTGTATTATACTATGTGGCTATGACAGGTTGTTGACACTGTTTGAAGCTATGTTTACTAATCTATAAAAGTGAGTATAATAATTACTCCTTAGAATATCAAATATGATTTTATTGGGATTACAAGTACATCAAAAATTAATAATATTGAAAAATTTAAACCATCAGAGTCAGAGCCCAAGTTAACTTGTAATATTTCTAATTGCTGAGCTTTCTGCCAGTGGAGTTTTCTCTAAGAAGTCTGAAAAGAGTGACTATTTTAACTTTGGAAATAGTGAAATATAAAATTTAATTTTTTGAAACGACTCATTTGCTCTCTTTGATCTATGAAGAGCTGTCTTTAGTGTCAATGATATTTCAGTATTATGATGGCTATTATTAAAACTTTAGTATCCAACTACTGTGTATTAATGGTTTTTAACTCAGGTTTGTGATCTATGTTCCATTTTACTTGTGATTTTGATTTCATCCCAAATGTCGGTTTCATGTCCAAGTAGAAAAGGCCAGATTTTTACTTTGAATTTTAAACATGTGTTTACCATATGTGAAGGTTACCCTACAAGTCCCCCTCTGCAACATTTCAATCCCTCAAGTTGGTAAGATAGAATGTGAAAATATATTTACCCCTATGACACACTATAGCATTGATTGCCAGGGGAACTCTCCATAAAATGGCATGTCTGATCAGAGAGATATCTTGGTGATTTTTATACATACTTCAAATTTTTAAAAATTACATGTTGCTCTCCAAATCTTAACCTCCTTTCCATTTTGGTTATCGTATCCATATTACCTAGAAAACTATCTGTGAATAATTTTATGTGAACTATGTTTTCTTAAAGGATATATGGTTAAATTAGATTTACCTTATCTCACTAGTATTCCTTAGTTCTTTATATGTGTCTGTAGATTTTTTTTTAAGTTTTAAGATAGTACACTTATATGGGAGAAATAAAAAAATGGTAATTCTGAAATTGCAAATGAAAATACTATGGGTTCTTTTACGTTCAAATTATTTTATAATTGCAGATTGTATAGAGACCAAATTATGAACCCCCCCCCCCGCCAGATTATTTTTCCTGTTTCAGAAGACCCTCAGATAAAATGGATTTCAATTTGGTTGCATATCTTTTTCTCTAGATGGTAAATGCCATGTTGAAAGGCAAATGCTAAGTATACAAAAGTGTTGAGTAAACATTTATAGGAAATAAATTTGAGATTTTTTAAAAACCCAAATACATTGTATTCTCTTTCCTTCCTGTTTCTCTTCTGAGGACTGGCACTTTGAGAAAGCTATTTAACCTGAATAAATCAGGAAAATTAAAATAATTATGCACAACTTAGAAGTTATAGTAAGGATAATACATGTAAATAATTTAGCAGAGTTTCTAGCATGTAAGTACAAAAATAAATTGTAAATACTCTTTATTGGACTAATATTAAGTGCCTCCTAGGTGATGAATGCTGTTAGACATTGGGATATAATGATCCCTCAAGCAAGCTACAGTCTAATGAGGAATGCAAAATATTTCTAATCAATTTCAACAGAGTAGTAGCTGTTAAAAGAGAAAAAACAAAAGTTGTCATGTCAGCATATATTGGCCCACTTTTTCACAGCTGGAAGAATCTCTGAAGTTTTCTAGGCAGAAAATATACATCTATAAACCTCAGATGAGTAATAATTAGTTAGGCAAAGTGGAGTAGAGGAGTGATGGAGGGAGGAAAAAAAAACAGGAAAGAAAACATTCCGTGTAAGCAAAAGCCTAGAGCAATGAGGTGCCTATACCTCATGCTCCAGACCATAATGCATGAGGTGCCTATAAAGAATGAGAATTCCCAAATTCTCAATGGTCCCAGTAATGCCTTTTCTAGCATTTATAGTCCTTTGATTACAGGATCCAGACCATAATGCATTTACTGATTCTATCCCTTTGGTCTCTTCAGTCTCTTTCTTTCATGACTTGGACATTTTTGAAGAATGTAGGCCTTTATTTTGGGCTCTGTTTGGTCATTCTTCTTTCTTCATTCCCAAGCCCCAATAATAATATGAACACGGTATACCATTTATAATATATAAATAGTGATTGGATAGGACATACATCATTCATTTGTTACAAGGCCTCTGATTGGAATATAAATTTGTACCTTCACAACTCCTTAGTGTCATAAAATACCAAGCAGAAGGACTACGTGGGGATGCCCCGGACTATTATAAAATCTTTACCCAAACATCTTAGCTAAGCAAAAATCTCCAGATATTTATGTGTCATCCCAACTTCCTCCTCGCATTAGGACAGTAAAGCTTTACCAGGAACGTTATTTCATGTTGATGGTATGATAGCTTTTGCCCCTGCTCTTGTCAGTTTCATTACACTGAGACATGTGGCCCTCCTCTTTCCAATTAACTCTCTAAATACGATGAGTCAGTCCCTAGCCTATGAGCATCTTTTATGAACTGTGGTCTCCTCAAAGGCTGGCAGTAAGTCTTGTTCACTGCCCCATCCCTACATTGACTCCCCCACACCTCAGACTGTGACTTACTTTGCTTTTGGCTTAGTTTATAAAGTTCCTTGTGTCTGTTGCCTCTCTCTCTTTTTCCATTTCTAATGACTACTGTACATACTAAATGCTTTCCAGGTTAAAATAAATGGCAGTCACAATAACCACAGTCACTAAACAACTCTCTTAGACATTGTTGTACCCACTGTCCCCACCTCAACCTACCCCACAAGTACTGCTACTTTACAGTAGCAGAACAGTTGAAGATACTGAAGAGCAAATTAGCCCTCTCCTGGCTTGAGCACCTACTATGTTGTTACATTCTGTGGATTTTAATTTCATCATCTGTAAAAATAAGGATATTAAAATACACCTAGATCGGTAGCAGGTTGAAAGGCTTTTTGAGCTAATCCCCATGGAATGTCTACCACAGTGCTAGGCATGTGTTTATACTCTAAAATGTTACCTGTTGCTATTGGGGGTTTTAGACATCCGGATTATGGTTCGGTCTCCACTGTTATTACCCTTTTAATATCTCAAAGGACAAACAAAAGCTATAGAGTTTATTCTGCTATACATAGGATTGTATGTCTTGTTCGACCCCTCAATTGTGGGGTAAAGTACAGAGAGAAACAGAACCCATCACTGTAGGGCCCAGGAATCCAACTTCTGCCCCTTCTGACTGACTAGTAACTTTAGTTTACAGTATTTTCATTTCTGATCAGGTTTGCTATGATGTCATAGTAAACATTCCTTTTTGCATGCAATTTTTTAGCTGTGCAAAATACATTAATAAGAGTTCACTGCACTTGCAAAATCCACAGCTCTAATAATTCAGAAAGCTTACATTCATTAATCTCATTAAACTCATTAAGTGTCCCAAAGCCACTTCAGTGGTAGAGGTTAGAAATACATGCGATTATTTCATTTATTTTGAAAATGAAAAACTTCAGGGGTTCATACTGATGAACTATAGGAGTTCATTTAAATTCTCCATTAAATATGTATCTCCTTTTTTTCTATTCTGAGAATCCACTTTTTCAAGGACATTGGCAGTAAAAGAAAAGTATATCGTAATTACACATTTGCTTTGATCCATGTAACAGAAAACATTCCCAGAATAACAATATTCCAGCTACCAACACAAGTACTTTAAAATGTTCATTTTTGTTCAAAGGTTCTTCTCATTTGTTTTTACATTTGAATTTTATCTATATCTTATAAATTTTACATGTAAAGTTGACTCACCACAAGTCTTTAGATTAATGTCATCTCAGCCCTTTTGGTTGTCTAAACTTCAGTGTCTCCTAAATTCCTAAGTTACGACTCCTGGAAACACTATTCCTTGAGTTCTTGCATGTTGTTAACAGTTTATGCATTGTCTTTTAATTGAAAATCAGCTTTGCTGAATCTAAAATCCTTGAATCATTTTTGTGTGTTTCTTTGTTTTCTTTGTGCATCTTTCAAATAGCTGGTATGTTTTCCTGTCAAAAAGTCTCATGACCAGTTGGATTTTATTTCCTTTATAAAACATCTGGTAGTCTTGTCCAGATACTCATAGAATATTTCCTTCTTTTTCTTTAAAGCTTAATACTTTTACCAGGATATGTCTCAGTATTAGTTATTCTGCGATACCCTTTCAATAAGTAGTTGAGTCTTTTTTTTTTTTAAGTTTTTTTGAATCTTCTTCAGTTCTGCTTTGTTGTTTAGGTTTTCTTCTTCATAAAATCTTATATGCATGTGGCATCTGTATTGCCTCACTTTTCTAATTGCTAGTTTTTCTCAAATTATTTTATCTCTTGTTCTTTTATCTCTATGTTCTTTTATCTCATTTTTCTCCACTTTTTTTTCTTGGACAAAAAATGATAATTTTTTTAATGTTTATTTATTTTTGAGAGAGAGAGAGCACAAGCAGGGGAGGGGCAGAGAGAAAGAGAGCAAGAGAGACAGAATCCAAAGCAGGCACCAGGTTCCAAACTGTCAGCACAGAGCCCCACGTGGGGCTCGAACTATGAGATCATGACCTGAGCCAAAGTTGGATGTTTAACCAATTAAGCTAATCAGGTGTCCCCAAATGGTATATTTTTATTCTTGTATTTCTCCTAGTTTCATCTTCATTTCTGAAAATGCTTTTTCTTTTATTTCTATTTACTGAGTTCTGTCACTAAAGGTCTGTGTCTAATTCTTATTTATGTTGTTCTTTCATATCTATGCCAGTTTTGAAATTCTTATTTGTTTCCTTTGAAGTAGTAGTTTGCATGCATGTCTGTTTTTCATGCATGTCTTTCTACTATACTTTCTTATCTATGGGGACACTATTTTGACCTTTATTACCTTTTTTCATAATACTGTTGTTTGGGATTTGAATTTGATCATTTTCTTTGCTTATTTTTTTGTGTGTGAAATCAAGTTTTGTGAACCTTTGGGGGGGAGTGTATTTGAGGATTGCTTTTTTCTAATTTCATTTTCGTGGTCCAGGGCACGTTCATTCTTTCCCTCTTTTGTTTTTAGTGTTCGGAACTACAGCAACTTACTATGTGAGATTTACTGGATCCTGTTTCCTTCCCTCTTTGTTTATTGGTCCTTTCTTTTCCTTTATTGGTAGTTTCCCTATTTTGCTCCCTTAGGAAACTCTTCTCATCCACTTCTCTTCAGTGCAGGGAACTATTTTGGAAGGGAGTTTTGGCTTGTTAATACATCAATGCCCAAAATCTCTCCATGAACCCCTTTCTAGCCACCTACTTCTGGAATGTACAAAATCCTCCTATGCTCAGGTTTAGTTTTCCATCTTGGTGTTCTTGTGTATGGCAGATGCCTCATTGTACCTTTTGCTTTCCCCTATTGGATGCTGATGTCACGCAGGTCCTATAACTTCAGTCACTGGTCCCCGTATGTTCATAGTTTGTTTATGGAGATAACTCATCACTTAATTTCATATTAATCACATTATATAATTCATCACATAATTTCATTTTCCCATATGTCTCTGTCTTTGCTCTTCTTGCACTGGAATATCCAAAGATTTTTTTCACTTCTGTAACCATCTTCTCAGAATCTTTGAGAATATTTTTAAGCATGAGAGGCATAAATAACAATTCTTCAGGCCCAGATTTTTCTCCTGTAGAGGTCGTCTCGACCTTTGAGAATCAGAATTTATTTTTTTTAATTCCAGTATAATTAACATACAGTGTTATATCAGTTTCAAGTGTATAATATAGTGATTCAACAATTCTATACATTACTCTGTGCTTATCACAAAAACAAAAACAAAATTAAGCCACTGGGACCATACCAAAGTAAAAAGCTTTTGCACAGTGAAGGAAACCATCAGTAAAACAAAAAGACGACCTACTAAATGAGGGAAGATATTTGCAAACAATATATCTGATAAGGGTTAATATTCAAAATATATAAGGGACTTATACAACTCAACACCAAAAAACAAATACAATTTAAAAATGGGCAGAAGACATAAACATTTTTCCAAAGAACACATACAAATGGCTAAAAGACACACAAAAATGCTCAACATCACTAATCATCAGGGAAATGCAAATCAAAGTCACAATGTAGTATCACTTCACACCTGCAGAAGGGCTGAAATCAAAAACACAAACAAATGTTGGTGAGGACGTGGGGAAAGAGGATCAGGATTTAATTTCATTAAAAATCTCCTTACAAAGCATTGCAGGGGTATTTTGCGAATTGTTTTACCCCATTTTTCCAAATAAGAAAACTTAAGTTAAAAGCATTATATATCCAGTTCTGCCTCATGAGAGAGATGGAAAGAAACAGCAGAGCTACTGTCAGTAGGGCTAATCAACAAAATGAGGGAGAAACCATCTCACAATAATCAGATAAAGCCTGTAGCAGAATAAAAGCGTTCATTTTTCTGTATCTGGTGGGAGTTGACAAGGCTAGACTTTGCTCCTGCTCATCTCCAGATAAGAAATATACTGAGTTACTTAAGTTTACAAGTACCTGGACTTAAGTGAAGTTTTTTCAAATTGTGTTTGTTAATAATTAAGTGTTAGATGCCTACGTAGCTCAATCAGTTAAGCGTCTGACTCCTGATTTTGGCTCCGGTCATGGCGTCACGCTTCCTGAGTTCAAGCCCTGTGTTGCTCTGCTCTGACAGTAGGAGCCTGCTTGGGATCATCTCTCTCCCTCTATCTCTTTCCTTCCCTGCTCACTCTGTCTCTCTCTCTCAAAAAAAAATTAATTAATAAACTTAAAAAATAATTAGATGTTAGAAAAATATCAAATTATACATTTTTATCTGGATTTCTTTAAAATACCTGAATTAACGGTCATCCTTTATGTGGTGAATCAAAACCACATCAGTAAATACTGATATGTTTTATTAATGAGAGATGCTATTATTTTAGGAAATGTCATCTAGATTTTCTGGAAAATGTATGATAATTAGAAGTTTACATTCTCTTTTTATCAGATATGCAGATCTTTGTGGAATCCTTACATTCAGGAAATATGATCATAGTCCTGTTTGTCTTCTAATGGCAGCTTACAAATATCTAGTATTATTGCCCAGGAAGAACCAAATTATCCTATACAACAAATATTTATTATTTACCTTCTTTATTCCAGACATAGAAAAAGCTTTTCAGTGTCCAAGAAAATTAAGATATGACTCTCTTCAAATAGTCCATGGGAAAGAATGCACACACATTGATACATGTACATATACAGTGGAAATGTTTAAAAAATGAGATTATTCCATTTTTATGGGCGCAAGGGAGTCATTGGTGGCTCTCCCATGGGATATCTGATTTAATTTTGACAGATGAATACAAATATTCAGGTCAGGCCCAAGGGTAAAGGCCCTATTGCTAGAGAGAACAAAAGGTGAGAAAGCACAATGTCATAAGAAAGGATTGAACTTTAAGATAAGTGCTGGTTTTCAAAGGTAATAAGTTAGAAAATCCAGTCTCATAAAGGGGGCTTATTTACTAGAGACTAACTGGTTCTTACTGGTCATCTCTTTCCCTAGCAAGTAAACTTCAGCTATATAACCTTGATCTTTACAATAAAACTGGCCCAAAGTTGACTTTGGGTTAGTTATCCACACATCACTTTCTCAACTTCGTTTAGGAAACCGACAATATGTCATTGCCTAAATACTCTAGAGGAGAGGAGATTCAGGTTTGTATTTGAGGAGTCTTGGTCCAATAAAGAAATCATCCAGACATAAGCCTCCTTTACCATTCTTTTTTTCTGAGCCCTACTTCCAGCTCCCTTGTGACTAAGTCATTATTTCATAACCTTCCTACAAATAGCTAATAGAAAGAAATAAGGAGAGAACACTAACGTACCTATCACTTCTTAGCAGTGCCAGGGCAGTTTTTCTTTTTAAGTGGAACATAAAAATATTGCCTAAGGTTAGGTTGGATTGTGTTTGTGGATTCCCCTCACCCATACTTTCCCCTTTGTCTGTTTCTATGGATAGAGAATCAGTAGGAGAGTTAGACGCAGCGTTGGTTTTCAATATATTAATTTCTAGAAAGTAATTATGGAAGTCTACATGATTATGAATTAGGGGTTAGGCTTAACTGAATATTTTAAAACCACATCCCACCGAACTAAAGATTGATAGACTGTGAGCTCTGAGGGAGAAAATTCTTAAATATCATCAAATTACACCATCCCCCGATCCACTTTTCTCACCCAAGTTTAAATAAGCAAAGATCTATCATATACAAGTAAATTGTTCAAGGTGACATAATTTATGTGTGTGTTATTATCTCGTTTGCTTTATTTGATGGTGTAGACTAAACAGGTACATAAGTTCTAACACTTATTCATTTGGTTCCAACATTGATTTTTTTAGAAGGTAGAAAATCAGTAAAACACTAATCAGGGGTATCTACCTAGATACCTTCATTTTTCTTTCATTGGCAAATCATTTAACTTCTTATTCCTTCTTATGAGAACAAACAATCAAATTAATTGGTGAACTAGTAATAAATTATTGGTAAACATTTATCATGGGATTCACTTCTGATAATTAAGTATAATTACCTGGTTTTGATGGCCCTTCTTTATCATTTAGAGATAATTTGATATAATTAAAATGTAAAATTAGTTTAAAAGTATTGACAGATCATCCAACTAGAAAGTTTCATGGATAAAAAAGTGTGTTTCAATGGCTCCAAACATTTAAAATTAGAAGAAAAGTGGGGTGCCTGGGGGGCTCAGTCAGCTAAGTATCTGACTTTGGCTCAGGTCATGATCTCATAGCTTGTGAATTAGAGCCCTGCATCGGGCTCTGTGTTGACAGCTCAGAGCCTGGAGCCTGCTTCGGATTCTGTGTTTCCCTCTCTCACTCCCCTCCCTCCCCCCCGCCCACTCGTGCTCTGTCTCTCAAAAATAAACCTTAAAAAAAATTTAAAAATAAGTAAAAATAAAATTTTGTATCATTTTTCTGCATATTTCAGTGTAATCCAACCTTATCATTTTGATTAATAGCCAAGATTCAGTTTATAGGTTGAGTTCTTGCTATAATATCTGAAAAAGTAAAAGGAATAAAAATAAATAAAACAACCAATATAGAAATGATGATTTGGTAACCTTAATTCAGAGACTTTTACTTCTCTTGTGGTTTAGGCATCTATATGCCTCTTCAGATTTGGGGGTTTGAATTGTGTCGTTGTGACCATATTTAATGGTATTTATTGAACAAGATTTTTAGAGATTGATATGGGAAGTAGAAACCATAATGTGTCATGGCTTCAAGCAGTTTATAAAGAAAGGAAGGAGCCAAGGGAATAAAGAAATCATGGCATTATTATAAGGGCAGGTATAGTATAGAAGTATATGTGTATGTATATATGTTCAGAGACAAATCCTGTAGAGTAATTCCTGAGCATGGGGGGAAATTTGCTCAGGGAGGAGGAAAATAATTTATCTTTATTGAAAAGTATCAATGATGAAGCCTTGATTAGTGTTCTGAAGGGAATGGATAGGATTTTAGACAGTTGAAAGATGATTCCAGTAGGTGGAACTTGAAGGTTCACCATGGCTAGAAAAGTTGGATGAAATGTGGCAGGTGGGTTTACTGACTCAAAGGCATTATATGACTTGAGGCTGTAAGAGGACCCATGGGCAAAGTGATATTCGCAGGAGGTCACATTTTTACATTCATTTTGTTTAAAGGGCAATATGACGTGTAGTGGCTCATCCCCTGTGGATCAGACAGCCTCCCAAATATGAGGGAAGTTCTGGTGTATTGGCAATCTTGATTTTATAATTCTCTGTATATACCTGTTCCAGGGTCTTAACAATTATTTTCTCATTAAGATTTTCTGCATGGTTATTTCTGTTGGGCTATCTGAGGGCACGGGGACATTGTCTTCCTTTTCTCATCCATTGAAACATTCAAGAATGCATTTTATCTCTTGCTATGTGGCAGGCTATTTGAGAGTACAGAGTGTGTTTAATTGAAGAAAATAGTCTCTATGTGCCTAATTCCACGTGGAAGACAGAAATGTAGCCTTCACCATAACCTAGAAAAGGAGTTGTCAGGTGCAAAAAACCAAACAAAATACCAATTTATAGTGAATTACAAAATAGTTTTATTTTCTCAGTATTATATTTAACACTCTCAGTTGTCTCTTCCCTGTAGTTGTTACACAAGTGCTTACATGTACACAGATAACCATACATGATTTGCCACCTACCTATGGGTCCATTCTGACTCTGTCTGCTCTTTGATTTTCACAGTCCTGTGACCCCCACTCAACACAGAGAAGAACCCGCCACCTGCTAAGACCCTCACTGAATTCAAGGTCATGTGCTGAAGACTCACAAGTGCGGCCTTGCCTCCTCAATGAAAATTGCTTCCAGTTCCAGTACAATCTAACAGGTACGGTTGAAACCCACAGCCATTCTATTTTCCCTGAACATTGACTAATGGGAGAATGTGTGTGTGTGTGTGTGTGTGTGTGTGTGTGTGTGTGCGCGTGTGCATGTGTGTCTTCATTCTTGGGATTCAGGACTGACAGTAGAATGTGAGAGTGTATTGCATGCAAGGCCGAGGCTTTGACGTTTCCAGTGTCCCTTCACAGAAAGAAATGCCCGCACTTGGCATGTAGCTTCAGCAAGGCCACCTGGAATCTCCAAATTCCGAGATGCTTCAAAACACTTGGCAAAGTTTCAGAAAAGAGCTGAATTAAGCCATGATAACCACAATAACAAAAATACACAGCAGGGGATAATTTACCACTTAGGGAAGAACGTAGTCATGCTGTCATAGAATTTAGCTCTTTCATGGCCTTTTTTATTTCAAGAAATTCAAGCTTGTGGTGTACTTGCTCAATGGGTCTCAGTAGGATAAATTGTAGTCCTGAGTGGACAGGGATACTTTAGAGGCACTGGGAATCCCTCCGCCTCATTTTTCAGCCACTGCTCAGGATTCTCCTGTGTCTCATACCACAGACTGTTTAGTTACATTGATTTGCTGCCTGCCATTCCCAAAAGGAGCAGACATGCAAAATGCCACAAAATGTGGAACCATGTTAAGTCTCGGCACTGAATTCAGTACTGACAGCCAAACCACCACAGGCCTGCCGAGGCAAAGTAATAGTCTCTTCTGAAACAAATTCCCCACTGAGGTCACGGTGGCACTATGATATTTCTCACATAGAAAACTTCATAATGAATTCTGGGGGGTGGGGTGGGGCAGTCTGATTGTCTTTATTGGTGAAAGATGACTTAATGTATTTGCCCTCTTTAGTTAAAGGTGCTTCAGATCCTTGATTTTTATAGTAATTTTTCAGAAATAAGTGAAATTTGCTTTACTGGAAGAGAGAGCATGTCTTTAAAATACTGATTTTACTATGCATTGGTTTACTGTTCCCGTTAAACTCATACGTAGGTCATTTATCAAATATGGGAAGTGTCCTTAAAGAGGTTCTTGATGTATATCATCAAAGACCATTCTTTCTAATCACACCAAAAGTAAGAGTTGGTTTTTGTGTTTGTTTTTGTTTTTTTTTAAGAATCAGATTAATTATGGCATAATTCATTCTGACTCCCAGTTGTCTAGTTTGCAATGCAACTATCCAGATCTTTAAAACCTTCTCTCCTGGGGACACCTGGGTGGCTCAGTCGGTTGAGCATCTGACTTCGGCTCAGGTCATGATCTCACAGTTTGTGGGTTCGAGCCCTGCATTGGGTTCTGTGCTGACAGCTCAGCGCCTGGAGCTTGCTTCGGATTCTGTGTCTCCCCCTCTCTCTGCCCCTCCGCTGCTTGCACTCTGCCTCTCTCTCTCAAAAGTAATTTTAAAAAAAATTTAAATAAATGAATGAATGAATAAATAAAATTGTCTCCTGAGACAATAATTTGAAAAAAATTAGATTTTCTGTAACATTCATGTAGTTCTGAGGTACCTCTCTTTCCTTTCTCAGGCAAGTGTCTTAAGACACTTAAGCTCCACTGTACCAACTTTACCAAATGGTTTAGATGACTGGATTTGTTCCTTGAAAATAGTTTCGGGTTACATTAAGCAATAGCATCATCTCTGGGTTCCTTTTCTATCAGTTATCCCCCAGCAAACAGATGATTCGAAACTAGTTTTCCTTCACCATCCTTGTTGGTGTCTTTCCTTTCCTCTTCAGCACAACAGTGACACAGTCTCCAACAAACCATCTGTCTTTTTACTTTTAGAAAGCAAACTTAGGAAGGTAACTCACTTTGATTTGGTTGTTTACTTGTTTTGCTGTAAAAGAATTGCATGGTGCTTTGTGAAGCCACCTGGAAATTATTTTAGGATTATATATATGCTATCCTGCCTCACCAATGCAAATAATCAAAGGTTTGTTGTATTTTGCTCACATGACCATAATTCTGAAACTCAGTGTGGTGATCCTATACCTGTAGAGTGGAGCACATGCCAGCTGAATGAAAATGCTACCTGCGGACAAGGTATCAGGACCCGCCTTCTGAGCTGTGTACGCAGCGATGGCAAGCCAGTTGGTGTGGACCAGTGTGAGCAGGTAATTGGTTTGTATTTGTATCTCATGCTAGGGGCTTTGGATTTTTTGTTGGTTTTGGTTTGTTTTGTTGTTATTGTTGTTGTTTTTTGTTTGTTTGTTTGTAATATTAGTCTACCATCTTGACGCTTGGTATAAATGACAAACTCCGATTCCTTCTTGCCAAACTAGGGCTCAGTTGTAACTGGTGTAGCACAGTTATACCTCACTAGTTTGAACTTAGTCAAAATGACCAGGAAAGGTTATTTTGCACTGAGGAAATGGGTCGATTAAACAATTATTTGTATTACTTCCAGAACTTATATGTATGTACATGCTAACAAACTATTCATATCAGGTGACTATAATATTTAGATATGATTCTGTGTTAGGCAGGTGATTCATTTGCATGTATGATAAACACTGTGCCTTGCACATAAGACGAACACTGACACTTGCTATTAGAATATACTCCTAATTTGCTTAGCAAAGCCTTGCTAGATAAATAGCACAGTTGTACTTTTATTCTCAATCTAAGTTAAAATGCCTCCCTACAAAGTGCCAGTTAGTGAGTTCTGAATTTTTGTAATGATGTTACTGTTCCTTTTTTTCCTGTGATGAACTGTATAGTTTGGACAAACGCTGTAGTCAAAGCTGTTGCAAGTAAGTTGCATTTCCTCCCCAACGTCAAAGTGAAAATCACTATGGGGACAGTTTAATAGAAATAAGAATGACCATATGCTGTCACACTAGAAGAATCACCAACATAGTTTTTAGAATTGAAAATTCCAAACTTTGGAAATTGAAAATACAGGGTCAGTGAACTCATATTTCCACAGAAGCTTCCCTCACAAATTGGCTAATGGAAATTGGTACCATTTCTCCTAAGATAGGTGGAGTCCACAAGTGAAATTAGAATCAAAACCAAACTTTGCTCACCTGTCCTGACTTAAGTATTATCCTATCAAGTATTAAAACATGGCTCTCTTAACTAACAGTATAGCCATAGACACACAACAACTTTGAGACCAGGCCATCTGATGAACATCCCATTTGGTGAAACTGTAAAACTGGCCAATATGGGGCAAAGTTCTGTCCACCATGTGTCAGCGATTTATTTTAACATTTCATTGAATCTGCCTCTGTAGAAGTCTGCAGGAAAAATAAATGGCCAATCTGCAGCAACTCCAAATAAGTTGAAAATGTTACATTTGGTATGTGTAATATTTTTTTTCTTTTGATACAAAGTAAGTTATGAACTATTCATTAATAGAAAAACCAGTTTCCAAATACCGTAAGTTAAACAAATATTTAAAGAATATTAAAGAAGTCCCAAACTATTAACCTATCTGGAATATCCATGCATCTCAAATGGATCATCGATACTATATGGTAATTTCTCTTTTGCCCATGCAGCACGTAATCATGCTAAAATCATTAATTTTAATTTGGTGTGGACATTGCTAACATTTAATATGTGTTCAATGTCAGAGTTTTCCTAAATAAGCACATGGTGTATGATTTCTGTAGTGGAATTTTTCATTATTCTTTCAGTGTTTCTTAGATGATTTATTCTCTCACTAAGATCTCTTCTAGCTTGGCCATTACAAAAAGCAATAGATTTTGCCTAGATGCTGGTTTCAGAGACGACAAGAGAGAAATAAACCAAAGCACCAACTTTTCCCATGATTAAGAGTTTGGTTATGTTTTCAACCTAATTGATCTTTTTAATGAGCATAGTTGTTGATTTTGTTTTTATCCTTATTATTTTTTTAGCCTAGATAGCTGTTAATTTTGAGCTCTCTATGTGCTATTGACCCATCCAGAAGTGCACGGTACCTGAATTTAAAACTGAGGCATCCTCCTGATTCTGTGTTTGCTAAGCAAGGACAGATTTCTGTGGCATCTAACTGCCTACTCTCCCAGAACACTAATTGCAGGTCTATTCTAGAGTTGTGGATCTCATAAAAATAAATTGGGCCAATATATTTCTCATTTGTGATGTAAGGACAACCATTTTCTGTGACTCCCACCAATTTCTATGAGAGGATATTTTTCCCTGCAAAGATGTAGAAAGATTATTATTGTAGCATAAAGGGCATAGAATAGTCTTTCCCATGAAAGGATAGTGATTTATTTTGACAGTGATATGGTTCTTCAATAAAATCATACTTTATTTCCATCTACAGCGTAACTTGGAGAAGCCCCAGAGAATGAGCATTCACTGCCTGGTGGAATGTGTAGTCAACTGTCAGCTCTCAGGGTGGACAGCTTGGACAGAATGTTCAAAGACTTGTGGCCATGGAGGTACTTGGTTTCCCTATGTTTGTTTCCAGTAAACAGTTTGGCCTTTAAAAAAATTTTTTAATGTTTTTATTTTTGAGAGAGAGACAGAGCACGAGTAAGGGAGGGACAGAGAGAGAGGGAGACACAGAATCTGAAGCAGGCTCTAGACTCTGAGCTGTCAGCACAGAGCCTGATACCAGGCTCTAAACCATGAACTGCAAGATCATGACCTGAGCCAAAGTTGATGCTCAACCCACTGAGCCACCCAGGCACACCCAGACAGTTTTGTTTTTAAATGTCTTTCTGGGGGTGCCTGGGTGGCTCAGTCAGTTAAGCGTCTGACTCTTAATTTCGGCTCAGGTCATGATCTCATGGTTTGTGAGATTGAGCCCTGCATCGAGCTCTATGCTGACAGTGTGGAGCCCGCTTGGGATTGTCTCTCTGCATCTCTGTCTGCATATCTCTCCCCCCCCCCCCTCTCAAAACAAATAAATAAACTTAAAAAAAAGGAAAAAAATAAATGCCTTTCTGTACGCCATAAATTGACAAATGATCATAAGGCATGTTGACCAGTTGGAGGCAACATGAGCCTGACCCAGAGGGGAAGAGATATAGAACTTGGTCTTGTATGAGTCCTTTACTTCTAGGCAGAGGTTGCAAAACTGACTTGGTAACAGTGGCAGACACCAGAGAAGCTGCTAGACCAGTGGGACAGTGTTCATTCAGAAGGTCATAAGCTCAACCAACCCAAAAAAATGTTGGCCTCCCTGGTTTTTGGAAGAACTATGTACTATGTAAGTATAGCTGACTCCTGTGTTGGGCAAACCCCCAAATCACAATCTCTTAATATCCTGACTGGAGACTAATTTGCCACTCACATGAAAGGAGGTGTTGCTTGCACTTTAAAAAGTCAATCAAGGACACAGGTTGATGGAGAATCTACCACTTTAATACAACCAATATTAGCCGAATGGTGCCATCCAGTTGGCTCTGTGCAGGTTTTTATGAGCCAGTTTGGAAGTAGCATACATCCTTCCATCATCTATATTATACAAAATTTAGTCCCATGTTTCCAGTTCAGTGCAAGATGGTTGAGCAGCAAA
Source organism: Panthera uncia (assembly GCF_023721935.1). Lineage (NCBI taxonomy): Eukaryota > Metazoa > Chordata > Mammalia > Carnivora > Felidae > Panthera > Panthera uncia. The sequence continues at coordinate 91,104,262 of NW_026057584.1, read as the reverse complement.
TGTATTCTCTAGATGGCCAGTAATTCTTAGCAACAGTGTTATGCTATAGAGAAAAAGGAGTATACATCTGTGGTGAACAGATAGAAATCATGACCACAAGTTCCCAGGATGCCAGTGAGCAAATGATATACAATGGCAAGGATTGAAGGGCAACTGATACTCAGGAGCTAGACAAATGGCTATATAGAGGGCACACCAGCACTGGGCCAAAGTAGGGACCAAGACATTGTCCATGGAAGAGAGCACAACAAGAGCATAATGGGAAAGCACAAACCTGTGGTTTAGGATAGGACTCTGATCCTGAAAAAGAATTTTAAGTTCTCACAAGGTAAACGTCAGAAAATTAGACTAGGGTCCTAGGGGAAAATCTTGTTGTATGATTAGGCACTAAGCAGAGGAGATGAAGGGAAGAATTGCAAGTTGCAGGAATCATGGAATCAAGATGGGAGGAGGGTACACCAAGACCTGCATCTGACTGTCAAACAGAAATACTTGGGAACAGATTCCTAGAAGTTCTGTGACTGGCCCACTGGCAGTAGTACATAGGCTAATTTCTGAGCTACTCTGAAATGAGTGTGCTGGCGTTGCCGATAATTCTCTGCCTCGGTTGGGATTGTCTGAGTAACTGTGGCAGGGTGCAGCCTGGAAAAGGGGCTCATCTGTAAACTGAGCTGTCAGATTTTGGAGAGGGTAGAGCAAAAAACAGTAGCTGGGATTTGTACTAGGAAAATGTGACTAAGGAAATTGAAAACTACTTCTGCAAAGAGCATCACGCACAATGAAAACGCGGGAGTCCAAATGCCCAATAATAACATGCCATTTTCCGCACAGTTGAGAGCCTGTAAAGAACCTCAGGAAAGCAAATGGCAAATCTTAAACCCAAGATTTCAGTGACTGACCTGCTTTTCCTCAAATATTCTGATCAGCTGCATGGTGTAGTTTCCAACTGGGCATCCACTTGAAAGTTGGGTAAATCTAGGTTCAAATTGCAGCTATTTAGGCAGATTACTTAATCTTTCTGAATCTCAGCTTCTTTATCTATAAAATGGAATTTATGCACGCTGGAGGTATTTTTGGTTTGAGAATTAAATGATATGAAGTATACGAACACCTAACACAGTAGTTGACACATAATAGGTGTTTATTTATGTTAATTTCTGTCTCCATCTTCTTAGCTGCCAAGAGTAGAGAGGGTCATCAGACACTACTTAGGATCTTTTAAGGATTATCGTATAGACTTAGTCACTCTGTCTCCCAATTTCATTTCTCATCCTTTTGCCCCATTCAAAATCACATTATGGTCACAGCATAAGTGTATTTTAAAATTGCAAATTTGTGGGGTGCCTGGGTGGCTCAGTCTGATGAGTGTCCGACTTCAGCTCAGGTCATGATCTCATAGTTCATGGGTTCTAGCCTCATGTCAGGTTCTGTGCTGACAGCTTGGAGCCTGGAGCCTGCTTTGGATTCTGTGTCTCCCCTCTGTCTCTGCCCCTCCCCTGCTCATGCTCTGTCTCTCTTTCAAAAATAAATAAATACTTTAAAAAAATTTTTTTAATTGCAAATTTGAGGGATGCCTGCATGACTCAGTTCCTTAAGCAGCTGACTCTTGATTTAGGCTCAGGTCATGATCTCAAGGGTTGTGAGATCAAGCCCCACATCAGACTTTGCAATGGGTGTGGAATCTGCATCTGGGGTGCCTGAGTGGTTCAGTCAGTTAAGTGTCCAACTTCAGCTCACGTCATGATCTCGTAGTCTGTGAGTTCAAGCCCGGCATCGGGCTCTGTGCTAACAGCTCAGAGTCCGGAGCCTGCTTCAGATTCTGGATCTCCCTTTCTCTGCCCCTCCCCCACTCACATGCGTAGGTGGGTCGGTGTGTGTGCACGCGTGCACTTTCTCTCTCAAAAAATGCAAATTTCAACAATTGTTTTCCTATTGACTTAAGAGTAATTTATTCATTAAACAAATACCCATGTGCCAGTTCTGGTTCACTGTGCTGGGGATTGCAGCACTGGGGGGAGGTAGATACTTGCCCTCTTCTCATGGAGTTTACAATGCAACTGAGCGACAAGAGACAGTAAACAAGCAAATAGGTAATATTGTATGTTGATGAGTTCGCTGAAGACATACAAATGAGAGATGTTTTTCGCATTAATGATGCATTTAGTCAGAACAACTGGTTGCTCCTCTGTCCAGCAGTGACTCAGCCTGGTTATTCTACTGCTATAAACACTGCAGTCTTGTCCTCATGGGTCTCTGGGAGGTGTGACTCTTATGGTGGTAAAGGGTAGCATGGAAAAGTAGAGAAAGGATGAGGTCCTATATTGCAAGCATGGTCCACAAAGACCTGTGGGATCTCACCTGTGCCTGCCTCTCTAGTCCCATCACCCTCCACCGGTGCATAGTCTCTCTATGCTCTAATACAGTATATTTCAGTCACATCCCTGAGTGTGGAGCATCTTACCATCACTGCACTACTGCCTCCTACTACTCTTAACTTGCATGCGTCAAATCACTTGCAATGTCTGCACGTCTGAGGGGCCAAACGCTGTTTGGGTTCTTCATGTGTGAATCCCCTCAGTTCCTATGAGCACAATAGGTGGCACATCGGAGGAATTTCAGTTAATATCTGTCATTGCCCAGGTGGCTCTGGATCATAGAAGAAAGCTGGAAGTGGAAGAGCCTGCAGACTGGATCACAAGCCCAAAGGCAGCCAACCCCTGCCAGTGGCTGGTTTCCTGGCCCTCTAACTAAATGCATATGTCTTAGGTACATTACCTTAGAACGTATTCAGTGCAAAGGAATCAGATCCATTCATTATTATTTTTGCCTGGCAGTCCTAATTCTGCCACTGTACCAAGTCAGTGAAACATGACAGATCTCCGTGTCGTGCTAATATACTACCTTGACAAATAAGACCCCTATTTGTAAGTTTAGCATTAAAGTATTATTTTAATTTTTCCAAGCAGTTCTGTTAGTGCTGTGGACTCCCCAGACCCTGGTTGTCTATTAGGAAGACAAAAACAAACAAATGAAAAAACATTTCCAAATCTGAATCCCACTATTGGAGAATTCTAGGCTATTAGAGTTTGAACTTAAATTCACCTTTTCTAAGCCAGAGAATAATAAACAAAGAGAAACAATCAAAGGTTTCCTAAGGAAGTAATTGTGTGAACTAAGGTACCAGTGGGATTAGGGAAGGAATGTTAACTACTTGGCAGAAATCAACTTGCATAAAGCACTTGGAAGTCATCTAAATAGTATCCATTGACATTCAATATAGCACTGGTTACAAATCACCACTAGGTAGTTTCTAAAACTCCATTAGCATGACTTCTTGGAAATCCTTTCTTGACCTTTAGATGTCTTGATCTCCTGAATTGTCAGATGTAATAATACCTTTAAAAAAATTATTCCATAATCCTGATATTTGTCAAACCCTCCAGTGATCTAAATATGAATGTATTTCATTGTTCCTTTATGTATTCAACAAGGATTTGTAAAGTTTATACCTATTATCCTGGCACTTAACAGTGTCCTCTTTCATTGACAACAGTGACAATGTGAAAAATAAATTATATGGTGACCATGCTATTTAGATGTCTGTTCTTGAAGGCAGGACTGTAGAAGTGTATTCCTATGATTTACGTATATACTCATTGGATGCTTTCTGAGCTTCAGGCATTCTCCCAAAAGCTGAAGCTACACTGTGTATGGGACACATAAGATCCCAGGCAAAGACCCCTGACATTCAAAGTCCCACTGAATCCAGTGAAAAATTGGATGGCGATAACAAGACACACAGCAAGTAAACAAGGAAATAAACACAAAAATAACAGATGGTCAGGATGAAACCAATGATGAAATCAAAACAGATCATGTGATGGAGAATAAGTAGAACAAGTTTTTTGCAAGGGAGTGAGGGATGAGGGAAGAAAGGCCACTGAAGAGCCAATATCTATGTCAAAATTGAATGACAAGGTGCCATAGCTCTTATAACTGGTATTTTCTTTAAGTAGGCTGCTCTTCAATTTCACAATCATTTTTTGACTACCTGTTATATTCCAGCCTCGATGTCAGGACCCACAAACAAAAACCTAAAAATAAGCATTTTTCTAATTTGTGCCTGATTTCAATCTTAAAAATAAATAAATAAATAAATTGAACAGTACAAAGAAGACTAGGATACATGGCCCTTGAATTTTTAAGCACCCACCCTCAGGATGGTGCTGAGACTGCCTTTGTGGTTGCATTATACCCCTCAGCCCCCAAACTTCTCCCTGATTCCACTTAGGGCACCACTGTTCCCTGATCATCACCCACCCCTGCCACAAGCAGAGAGTAAGTGTTTCCAAAATGAGAGAATCGTGTATTTAGATCATGCCTTGATCCTCGCACAGCACAGCCTAAGAGCAATAAGCAATAAGCTCTTCTGGAGCTGAAGAAGTTGGAAACTATCATTGAAAAGCATCTGTGCCTTGTCTCTTCTGAGACAGCACACCAGTAGCTGTCTTTTGTTAGCCTCTTTCCTTTTTTCCAACTGGTGGTGGCAATAGGGCACAAGTCACGAGAGGAGATAGTTTATTTAGTCACATTAAAGTGGGCAAGCAAGTTGCATGGGAGTCTGACTCCAGCACCTGTGGCTCTCGGCTGACTGCTTTATCAGAAGTTCACACAGTTGTCTCAGTTTCTGAATTCGCTGGCTGCCAGGGAAATGCTGGTATGCTAGATGTCCTAGATGCTTCCCCGTGAGCCACACTTCGCTGTCAAACCCGCAGAACTACATTGATCTGGGGAGAGATTTTCAAATGAGCTCTTTCTCTCTTTTCCAAGTGTCTGCATTACCTCTTTCATGTACACCTGATGCTTGGCATATACTTTCTAATTGTGTTAAAGATTTCAAGGTCAGAACAGTTCGAATCCAATTTATTTCACCTTAGATAGAGACTGATTCTAAGCTTCCACTAAGGGATCTTTTTAGGTAGATTTCAAAGATCAAAGCTTGTAATAGAATAGCTTGATATTTGGATTAGTCATGTCCTTTGTTGAATTTTCATCAGTTCAGTGGAATGTAGAACTCCCTAAATTTAGCATTTCATGAATTATTTATTATTTAACCGATAACATTCTAAGAGTATTATTAATCTCAAACTGATTTTTTCCTATTTCATATTTTTAATTCAATGTATATGAGTTTATATTTTCTATTTTATGTAATCCAGCCTGACTTTGTATCTCCCAAATGGCACATAATTTTTCTGTCAACTCTTCCCTATAATGAAAAAATAATAATTTTGTGTTAACTCCAAAGTACCACAACTTTGTGATTTCCAGCATTTTTTTTTTTCTTTTAAGCAAAGGTAAGCTGGTAACCTTCATTTTTAGTATCTGTATAATACGTGATCAGTGTGGTATCCTTGAGCAGGCACAGTTCAATTGCTATAACAATTGAAAATTATATCAAGTAATTAGTTCCTATGACAAGAGAATAATAAGCTAAATTATAAAATTATAGAATGGGGAAAACCAAAGACCAGACAAGAAACCAGAAGATCTAGGTTTTCAAGTTGGGTCTTCTAATGGCAAGTCAGAGGACTTTGAACTAGTCTTTGCATAACTTATACTATTTATCTGTAAATCGATGAAATGTTAGAACATTTCATTTTTAACATGTATTGTTCAGTGGCACAATTACTGGAGCCAGGAGTGTTTTTGTAACTTTACAACAGTACTATAAAGGACAGGTATAACTTTACAGGTGAGGTGATAAGCAGTTAAATAATCTGCTCAAGGTCATGCAGCTTGTTATGGAGGAAAGATTTGAACCCATGTTCAGGTGTCTCCAAAGCCCCATTTTGCCCCTTTGCCTCTGACACCGTACTTGTAAATGTTCGTGTTGTGTATATGGCCCTGTGTTGGGTGCTATATCACTTTATAAAAATTCTCCTAATATATACATTTATTTAAAAATAAGCAGAGGAAATGGATCTCAGATTAGAACACAAAGGGCAGGGGCACCTGAGTGGCTCAGTTGCTTAAGCGTCTGACTTTGGCTCAGGTCATGATCTCACAGTCTGTGGGTTTGAGCCACATGTTGGGCTCTGTGCTGACAGCTGAGAACCTGAAGCCTGTTTTGGATTCTGTGTCTCCCCTGCTCATGCTCTGTCTCTCTCTCAAAAATAAATGAACATTAAAAAAAATTTTAAAGAACACAAAGGGGCAGTAAGGGCTTTAAGAAGTCCATCTGAATTTTCAGCCTCGTAAATATTTACTGGTTTCATAATCAACATTGTTGCATATTATCTGGTTTGTCTAATTGGAATATAGCTGCAGGGAGCTAATATTACTGACAGGAACTGTGTGACTCTAACAGACAGAGTAGCTGCAGGATGGCTAAAATCACTCTCTCTGCCCTTCTCTTCTTGTGTCACATGGGGAACTTCTTATTGGGGTATTTCTGCTGTATGTAAGTTCTTACAGTGGTCCATCAACTTTTGTTAGCTTTTAATGGGACTGAAATGTGATTATTGAGAGTAGAACTAAAGATAGATGGCTAGAACGCATTAACAGAGAAGTCTAGAGCTCTTTATTGCCAAGCAATACCAAAGGTGCCTAATCTTCTATTCTTGGAAAGCCTACTGCAATCCATGATACCATGGTCTTCTCTTGATCTCTAAACCTGTGGTTCTGGCTTAGCATACCTCACTCCCAGATAGATGGTCATGGCTTGGACTAGTCTGCTTTACTGTGAAAATCTTCTGGAATCTTTATCTTACCTGAGTTGAGCGTTCTCTAGGATGACAGGTACATGGGTGCCTGAAGCAATTTCCAGATAGGCCAAGCAATCCCTCTGTAGGGGAAACCCTTGCACCATAGCTCTGAATGCAGAACTGTTTATCTTCCATTTATAACAATGCCAAACATAGGCCGAAGATCAGTCTTTAAGTTTCAGATGGGGACCGACATTTTTACTCATGTTGTTATATTAGAAAATAACACTGATCCTTTGGGTGCCTGGGTGGCCCAGTTGGTTAAGCATCCAGCTTCAGCTCAGATCATGATCTCACAGCTTGTAAGTTCGAGCCCCACGTCGGGCTCTATGCTCACAGCTCAGAGCCTGGAGCCTGCTTTGGATTCTGTGTCTCCCTGTCTCTCTGCTCCCTGTCTCTGTCTCTCTCAAAAGTAAGTAAACATTAAAAAATTTTTAAAAAATAAAGAACCTTGACCCCAAATTCATGTCCACCAGAGTGTATTTTTAAAACAATATTTACACTTAAATTTGGATAAAAAAATCTAAGCAATATTTGTTTTAACTTTTTAAGTAAACTTCACACCACCTGTGGGGCTTGAACTCACATCCCTGACATCAGGAATCATATGCATTACCAAATGAGCCAACCATATGCCTCTAAGTGATATTTGTTAAGAGAATTAAGTAGTAGATGGCAGTATAAAGAGCCCTATGAAATCAACTGAACATTTTAGACAATGTAGTAAGTTTCTACTGCTTTCAGAAATTTAGTGACAAGTACTCAAAAGCAAATAAAGAGCTATCAGAGTGGAAGGTGTTAATACTATAATTTTAATTACTTTTTACTAAAGGAAAATATGAAATGTATGAACGCAGGTAGCACATTTATTGTAGAGGGTAGGCCTAAGTACACATCTCAGACTTGTCTAAGTGTCCTAACAATTACACTGTAGCATCTGACACCTGATTTGGACCAGATGAGATCCTGGGAAAGCACATGCTTTTGGAATAAAATAGACCTTTTTTCCAATCCTGCTAGCTGCGTGATTTTGGAGAAAAAAAAGTTTTGTATATATATAACTTCTCTGAGCTTCAACTTATGAACTGAGAGTATTAATAATTGTGTCTGAATCAGAGTCTGAGATCGGGATTCTTGTTGAAGTGATTTATTTGAGGGTAGTGGGGAGAACAGGTGTTCTCAGGGCAATGGGAGCAAAGCAAGCAGAATAAGGAAGGGAGAAGAATGAAGCAAGAATATTCTATATCATCTCTGTATCAAAGAAGATTGTATTCACTTATGTAATTTAGTCCCTCCCTCCATAATAAAGGATACTTTTGTAATGACAGAAGGTGTTATACAATAAATTATCTTAGCCAGAGACATACGTGATTACTATTAATAGATTGGCATGACCAGCTGTTAATGAGGTTTTTTAGTATCCCCTTTCTTCTTTTTCATTTATTTTGTCATCTGCTAGAATTAGCCACTACTAACCTCAGGTAGCAGGCACCAAAACCTTAAGAATAAATCCATAGGAGGAAATACTTAAAAATGGAAACATTGTACTCAGTACCCTAATTGTTGGGTGCATATCAGAAAGGATGACCATCAACTTGAGATTGGCGACATTGAGCCCTATCCATGGTCAGCCCCTTGTAGTTACTTGTCAGCTCTGGAAGACCAACCTTGCCAACAATTGTGCATATGCCTTGAAAAGTCAAATCCTATTCAAAAGAAATAATTCCATGGTGGAAATCAAACCACTCTTAATATTCAAATAACATGGCATATGCACAAAGTGACTTTATCTACCACTAATACTGTATTTACACATCTACAGTGCATCAGGGTTTATGGGCATGTTCATATGAATTGCTCATATACTCTAATGAACTATTTAAGGTTAAATAGGTATGTTCTTTATTGCTCTATTATTCTTATATTTCCTTTTCTACTTACCCCTACATACATACTTTGCACTGTTTGGGTCATATTCAAACTGTCCAGAGCTGCTATCAAAACCATAATTTTCAGTTAATCCAATGACTATGTATCAGGGACACAGAAGAACTGTTGTTTAAAGCATGCCACTGTAAAGGTACATGGTGGCTGACTCCTTGTATCTGAAAGTATGGTCAGAGAACCATTGCATTTGACTCCATTTCCTTTTATGAATATAGAAATTGAGAAATATTTGAATAGTTTTGAGAGCTTTTTACTGCTTTAATCTTCCACATCCACTTTGTCAGTGGAGCCTCAGAGTAAAGTCTGAAGACTGCTGTGTAATCTGGTCTCATATGCTTTAAATCTATATGCAGATTCCAATATAGGCCTGTGTGTGCGTGTGTGTGTGTGTGCGCGCGCGCGCACATGTGTGTGTTACAACTCCTATGCCTCCCTGTTTGCTTTTTTTTTCTGGAGTTCTTACCATGTAATTCATTTTCCTTTGTTGCAAGTAATTATTGCCAATTTAAGTGTAGGCCCAATCTCACTGTTGCTCTTAATGAGTTCCCAAAATTCCTCAAGGGAGGAGAGGAAAAGGCTTAGAGAGAATTCCTAGCAAACTTACCCTACTGTAATTTGGGTCTTTATTAAATTGAAAACATATTTTATAAGGCAGTGCTTTTCTCTCTTTTATAGCTTGAAGAGTAGATGAATAGAGAGTCCATTTCTATTTCTACATCTCCTTGGTACTGCTCATGAAGCATCCTGTCTATAGTTACTATTGAATTCAGGTTCCAAATAGATTCCAAGTCCCATGTCTAATACTATTTAAGAACATAAACCCAAACAAGAGGAGTGCAACAGAGTGTCCAAGAAAATTGCCCCATTTTCAGATCTGAAGCATCAAGATATGCACAGTAGCGACCTTCACTCTTACTCTGAGGGCAGAAGGAATCCAAGCTAGAGTGGAAGGGGTTTAGTGAGTTGGGACCAGGCTGAATCATTAGTAGGAGTTTCATAGTTATATGCATTTCATATTATAATCCCCATAGAATACAGGTAGAAGCAGCCAGGGCCAATTCTAGGAATGGATATGAAATAGGGGTTGTTAAAACAGATGGTTAAAAAAAGAAGTTTCAACAACCACCTACTCTATTTTTGATACATTGTTAAGGTGGCTTATATGATATTTTTTGATTGATATAACCAACATGAGATGACTCTAAGGAATCTTCATCATCTCAGTATTTTTCACCTGAATCAGCATAATTGTGATTTCTGAAGGAAGCCAGTCCCTTTATAATATCAAAATATTCATGAACGAACTGACCATTTATTTATGAAGCCATCCTCCAACCAATGACCTTTCTCCACTGATACATGTTGTGTCACTGCATCAGAGTATTCGTTGGTCAGTCTCTAGCTGAAAACAGAGTATGTACCCAGAACAAAGGGATACAAAATGCAATAGTCCGTACACCAAAGATAAACTGGAGTTCTTGAGAAAATTGGTGAAAAGTGAGGTGAAAGCCAAAGATTATGATGGTCAAACTGCAAAAGCCAGTCATGAAACAATGCACCTTTTATAGGGTAATCACCACATTATATAAGAAGTATCAGTAGCTGATTTATCATTTGTCCTCATAATGATTGCAGGGTCGCCATCATCATCTACACGGTAGTTGACAGTAGATCAAATAAAACTACTTGCATACTTTTCAGTTCCAGAAAAAGTCCCATTTAGACTTTTATTATTTATTAAAAATAATTTGATTCCTATTTAAACAGATGCATTTTTAAGTGGCATTTTCCTCAGCATGAGTTATCCTCAGATAATAAGGACTTTTTGTATATTTTACAGAGGAGGAAATTCATGCTCAGAGGAGTTAAAATACTTCCATGCGCTCACATCATTTACAAGCTGTTAATTTGAGAGAACTGTTTCCAACTGGAGAATTTTGATGCCAAGTCCAGGTTTCTTTTCACCATACATCCACTATTTTAAAATTCTCTTTCTCTTATATACTCTATCACATCGTAACTTTAAACGTCTTTAATTTGGCCACATTTTCACTCCCCCCCCCCCACATGAAAATTCACTATCACCAAAACCATTTCTTCAAGAGTTTCATTTTAGGGTTCCTTTTGGAACAAACAGTGTTGAGAGATGTTGCTTAATTGAATATTCCATCCATTCTGATGTTTGGAATCCCAGGCAAGTTTAGACTACCACCACTGGAGACGGCAGGCCTCCTTGTTGATACTGTCTGTATTCCATGCAGCTAAATTTAATACTTAAAACTTCAGGATGTGTGAAAGAGTGCCTAATTTGAGGGGCAATTTCTCTGATTATTTAATTTATACAACCCAAATCCCTGACTTAAAAAAGAAACTTAATGAAAGATATCAAGTACCCACAGAAACGTTTTACACACTCATGCTTTCATTAGCAATATTTTTTCTCATTGAACTTTAATACTCGCCATTTAAACATGACAGTATACTTCAAAATGTAGGATTATTATATGCTCTTTGATTTTAAAATGTTCTTGGTAGTAACTGGCACTGTTTGAAAATATTATTTTTCCATTAGGATAACAAAAGGCAGAGAAATCATACGGCTGTGCTTACAATGAATGGTTTTAAGACTTGATTATTTCAGAAAGTAAAAGCATCATTTTTTTTTCTGTTGAATACTTTAGGTCCCCCCGCCCCCCCCCACACACACACATACCTCTATGCCCAGCAAAAGGTATATCACTTTAATAGAAATAAATGAAACGGTTCTAAAGTAATGGCCATCTGTATGTCATCAATTCAAGAACAAACTTGAAATTATTTGGTTAAAATGAAATAGAGCCTTTTTTAGCTGTGATAAAGGCAACACTGCATTGTTATTATTCTTACAACGATTTATAGAACAGAATGGAATTATAATGACATTTAGGGTAGTAGGCATTTAGGTCAAGAGAATACACGTAAAGATTATTATAAAACTGAAGAGTATTTAAGCAAGAATTAATGTAAAATACCAAATGTATTCACCAAGTAGAGACAACATTTCATACAAATGATGTCCAAATGGTATTACTTGATTTGAGTGATGCTGGGTAGAACATCATTTCAAAAATGCATTCTACATAGGAACTCAGCACCCAAGAAGAATGGGTAGATTTTGTTATTCACCAAGCACAGGTTATTGTTGACTCAAGGTTTACTGTCATCCAAAGTTCCTTTTATCTTTTGCATAAAAGGCAGTGGTAAGTAGTTCTCCTTGCTCTCTCAACTCAGGGCACAGTAACCTCTGGAGCAAAACTTCCTGGGTTTGAATCCTGTTCTGCAGCTTACTAGTTTTTTGACCTTAGACATCTGACTGAAACTCTACCTCATTTTCCTTATCCACAATATGGGAAATAGAATTTTCCTTAAGGGTTGTTATGATTCTTCACTATATAAGTATTTAGAATAGTGCCTTGTATATGGTACCTGGTCAACAATTGTGTTGACATATCATCACACATTTTCAGATACCAAATACCACATAGATAATTTATGAAAATATGAATTGTACAAATATTCAGTTAGTACTTAATGTGTATGAAATACCATGTTAAGGACAGAAGCCGAAGCCTGAAGGCATAGAGAATACAGTGATTAGAACTTCCTAGTTTTCTTCAAAAGGTCTTCTCAGACCAAATTGGTTTACTACAAAATCAATAATATTCTGGTGGCCAGTAAGAGGTCTAGTCCACTGAAAGGTGAGTCACTCTTACTTGTCCCCAAACTTGAAGGCATCTGAGAATTATTCCTACCCAGGGCTTTCAAGTGAATTCTGTGTTGAAGTCATCACTCGCTTTCCATTTTATTATTATTATCATTATTATTATTATTATTATTAATTATTATTATTATTTTAGAAAGGGAGGGGTGGAGGAGGAGAGAGAGAAAATCTTAAGCAGCTTAGCATGAAGCCCGAAGCTGGATGGCTCTCAGGACCTGAGCTGAAGTCACAGTCAGATGCTCTATGGACTGAGCCACCCAGGCACCCCCTAGTTTTCCCTTTTTCTTAACCTATAATTCTAGAATCTTTGGCATTGACTAAAAGATCCCATTTAAATAGCCTTAATAGCATTGGCTCAACCTATTCTTCTTCTGGTTCCCCCTGTTCCAGCCAGTTTGGCTTTCTGTCAGTTCTTCAGACAGGTTTTGCTACTTTGCATCTCATGACTTCTTCACATGCCCTTTCTTCAGCATGAGACACTTTCTGTATATCCTGTCTGGCTGACTCCTTCAGATTTCTACTTAAAGGTCAGCTGCTCATGGAAATGTTCTCTGATTCCTTCCCAGACTGGCATATATCCCCATAACATTCTCTCAGAGAACCCTGGGGTTTGTTGTTGTTGTTGTTGTTGTTTATCACAAATACAATTACACAGTTAACTTTATAACAACAGTGGAAGGACATCATAGTCACAGATAACTATCCACACAATAGTACCTCATCAACAAAGAAGAGTAAGGACAGGAGTGAGTCAGGAAAGAGCAAGAGAAAAACACAGACATTTACATTCTGTCCACTCTTCCCCTTCAACAGACTTATGACCTGATGCCCATAAGTGGCCTTAAAATGACATGGGAGCCCTGCTCTTTCTTGGCTGTTCCCATTAACCAATTTTCTTTTTTTATGAAATGAAATACCAGTATTTGAACATATTTTTCAAACATCATGCCTCCTTGACACAAGCAAACAACTTAATCTTGTACTCAGTTAAAAAAGAATTTGGCTCTAAACTGTAGGAAAATTATCCATGTTGAATTAATTGAGAGATACTCTGGAGATCTTGGGGTGGCACCTTCCTAAGGAATTTTCTAAGGTAATTTGAGTTGTGTGCAAATTTTTACCCTACCTGCTAATTTAGAACCTAACAAGAAAGATGCAACTCTATTTTTAATATTTCTAATCTTGGCCTAAAGTACAAGGTCTAAAAGGGCAGAAGCTACATCAATTTCATCACTGTATCCCTGGCCCATAGCAGGATGCCTGGATCATACTGGAGCTTAATAAATATTTGTTGAATTAATTAACATTCCACCAATGTTTATAGGATCAGTCTATTTGGAAAACAATATAGTTTGGAGTTAGAAAAACTAAAGAAGTAGAAGGCAGACAGAACTACAGAACCTTAATCATTATGCAGACTTTATAGACCCTGCATGCCCATGGGAACCTAAATTAAAATAGCAGAAAAACTGAGAGCCAGACATGACAAAGTTCAGTATATTTTAATGAAGACTTATGTATGGAAGGCAACATTCTGTCTTTTAATTCCCTTTCTAAGCCAGCCTGTAAACAAAAAGCTAACACCTTCCTTATCCTTTTAGGTCGAATGAGCCGGACTCGATTTATCATTATGCCAACCCAAGGAGAAGGACGGCCATGCCCCACAGAGCTTACCCAGCAGAAAACCTGCCCAGTGACGCCCTGCTACAGCTGGGTCCTTGGCAACTGGGCTGCATGCAAATTGGAGGTAGGTCATGTAATGATACTTAAAGAAATCTTCTTAGTATGCCTAAAGCATCTGTCTGGTCAACCTGTGTGCTGATGGAATAAATTTCACAGCACCAGGGGCCTGTACAATGTACTTTTATGAAATAGAGCACATGCAAAAATACAACCAAATGACTTAACCTCATGCCAAGTGTTGTCGCTAGGAAAATAGCCATTCATTAGTCACTGATTCTAAAAGGGTCATGGGACTTTCATTCTCTTAGGCATTCTCAAAAATACCATGTTATCTTCTTGGCTTATTGAAAATATCAAAGTATTATTTAATTAGGCAAAAGCCTGATGCTATGGCACAGCTTGCTGTGGACTGTATTTCTTAAAGACGTACTTTTAGGCTTAGACAAAATCTTGCATATGGGCAGAAAATCAAAAGTGTATGAAAGTTACATTTTAACATTATTACACAAACCAAGGTTACTACACTTTCCTCAACAATTACTTTTTTATTGACCTGAAATATAAATGCCTAGCAACATCATCATATATCACATACCCAGAGCTTTTGCTGGATCAGCAAAGATCTCCTACTGCATTTTCTCTCTGGTTTCTAATGTACGAAAAAGCACATTGATTTTTTTTATTCTCTTATTTTACTAGTTTTTCCTTCAGTTCATTTTCCAAAGCACATTTTAATTAGGTAACAATAATTGTGATTAAGCATTAAGAAATCTGCCGAGTATTCTCATAGAGATGTTTAGTGTTCCTGTCAGGATGACATTGTCATGCAGCATTACTATCTTGCAGAAGTTAAATGCCCATGTATTTTAATAAGTCCCAGAGGAACAAAATTGTGTGGTACATTTGTTCAGTCTCCTTTTTACAGAAAATAAGATAATCATGCTCATTAATTCAATAGTAACCTAACATTACTGAATCTGAATACTTTGCCTACCAGTCTAAAATCTTCTTTCCTAAATCTTAAGCAATTTTTAAATGCTGCTTGGAATCACAATAAAAAATGGAAGGAGTAGTTTTCCTTATAATTGTAATAACTGTTGACAGAGTAGAGAAAATAAACTCAAAGAATTCAGGAACCCATTGCAGGGCGATAGAGAAAAAAGTTAGGGGGGAGAGAAAGAAGGGTATAAGACTGAGAAAAACCCCATGCTCTAAGTCTTGCCAGGCATACAACTACTACTCTACCTTAATTGTTCTTTTTGGACCTTCCCTTTTGATCTCCTCAGGTATAAAGAGCTTTTTTTTTTAATATGCAAGTCTGCCAACTTGTCCCATAGGGATATTATGGGGGAAATGCCAAATGTACTGTTTCATTTTGCTCTCACATAACTGAGTTCTTGCCAGAACCACAGGAGCAAGAGTGGCGAGTTGTGAACATTTTCTGTAGAATTGCCAGTGAGGGTTGGGGATTGTAGCATCCTTTGGAGATACCCAGGCTTGGAGACCCTGGAGACCCTAGTAGCAGGAGTATCCAGAAATTTTAGCGATGCTTCCATTTTTAGACAAGGTTATTCCTGTTCACTGACACTTCCAGTCAGGAGGAAATGCTGCAATTTAACTTAATTCAGGCAAAGCTCTCGAAAAACAAGTCTAGGTAGTGAATTGTTCTGGGGTGGGCACCTTACCGGAACAGGGCCAGTCAGCTTTCTTCCCTAAGAATTTGGAATAGTATTGGATCTGTTCAAAGATTGTGTGTCCGGGTACTCTTGCTGCATTTTCCTGCCCTGTAGATAAAATAAGTAACTCTGAAGCAAACGCGAACAAAGAAGGTGCCACACAAAAAGAGGAGGCAAAAAAGAAAGGGAATCATGATGGTATGAGTTGAATTTTGCCTGAGTTCAAGCTGCATTTCTGCTTTTTCTGAAGCCTGTGAACTCTTTGTGAGACAGATAATTCAGTATCTCTTTAGCGGGTTGCCTTTTCTTAAATGTATATGGAAACAGAGTTTGGAATTACTGATTAAAATACATGTGGGCCTCTGCACACAAAGGAAGATCACGTCTCTCACAGCTGCACTTCTCCTTGTCCTGGCTACCCTTACCTGCCAAATAACAGGTTGGGCACTCATTCACTGAGGGTGGTGGTGATGTCCAAGTGGCTGACTGCCATCCAATGGATCAAACCATCAGAGAAGCTACAACAGGGCACAGTGGATGTAGCAAAATGCCACTAACATAGAAAGAGATTAGCAAAAGGAAGTGTTTATCCTTAGGCTTTGCTTTTATTTTATTTTATTTTTTAGTGTTGTCTAGCTCTTTCTATCCAAATTCCTCAGTTGATAACATGTATCCACACATATGTTCATGAATCTGTTGTACGGGCTCAGACTCCCAGAGTCTAACAGGCTTAATGTTGGCCAAGGTTCTGCCAGTTCCTAACTCTGCCATTTCTGCCAAATGTGTAAACTCTCCAAGTCTGTTTTTCTTACCTCTATCAGGAGAGAAGAAATAGTACCTGTTTTTTTCTGGGAGCTTTTGGTAGGAATTAGAGAGTTTATATATAGTGCATACCTTGGTACCTGACATAAATTAAGAGCTCAATAAATTGTAGTTGCTATTATAATTTTGATTAAGACTATGATTATGATTATTATCACCATCTGCCTCTCCACATCTGGAGAGTATACAAAACATCCATCAATGATGCGGACAGTGGAGAGTCAGCGAGAGAATCCTCACTTGTTGATATTCTTGCTCAAAGAAGCCTGGGTCTACTTTCAGTCTCTTAGTGTGGAAAGCTTCATGAATGACAGTGAGTGAATGCTTGCCTTATGAATGAAATTATCATTCTAATGCTGATTTCTCTTCATCTTATGGCTGCTGTTGTCAAAGATATAGGAGATTAAGGTTGAATATGGGTACATACTAGGAACACATTCTTGTTTGTCTTGGTTTTTAAAGGGATCCCTGATGTAGACTTGTTTCCTGTCACTTCTTCACACTCCCATCTCCTGGAATGTCAAACAAAACTCTAATCAACTGCATCTTCTGTTACCTGAGGTTTCAGAAGGCAAATTTCATACACTGCCAAGTCTTCAGACTCTTCTTTCCAAGTACTCTGTAGCAAAACATATAGCTTAGACAATTCTGCAATGGATCCATCATCCAGAATGATAACTTATAAGAGAGAACCCTCTCCCCAAAAAGAAATTCAACTTACACTAGTTATTTTCCACTTTAGAGAGTAAACACTTATTAGAGGATTTGCCTTAAATGAATCTACTGTGTCTGGACTTTGAACCTCTACTTATCTCCCAAAAAATGCACTCAGGTCAAAATTAGGGTGCATTTATTTGAAAGCTTCACAATAGCCACAAAAATTATTATAGCAATTATGAAGTATTGATAAATCAGATGTGTGAATTGCCATCTTAAACAATTGTTAATCCTTGTGAAAAAATCTCTAGAAGCAAAGGTGATACTCCCCAATTTATGTGCCTATTCAGGTTTTTAAGCTTTAAATGGCTACAACTTGGACCTCCCCTAAGTTGTACCTTTTCTTTCTTGACAGTATGTCTTTAAATCATAATTTTCTTGTTATGTCAAGAATTTTTCTCAACAGCCACTCTGTAACATCGTGTACCTCTAGCAGTCTGTCCACGACCTGCCGTTGGCATTCAGCAGTTGCTGCCACAGGGCCTTGACCTGATCGGTTCTCAGCTGGCCTTCCAGTCCCCAGACCCGTTCCATGCCCTGGCACGCTGTCATGACTACTTTAGCTGATCACCTCATCCTCCTTTGCTTCTGCCACAAAAGTCCACAAAAGCTCCAAAGCCTAAGAAAGGCCGTTTCTGGCCCCTGCAGGGGGCAGGGCATAAAAAGAACATGAACCCCAGTTTCCCAGTGCAAAGCAGTTTTCACATTGTCACCTAATAACGGGTTAGTGGATTATAGCATGTGGTATCCCTGACTGCAGTAACAGAGGTGCAGAGGTGGGAGCTCTCTCTCTAGCTTTTTCTCTCTCCACCTCTCCCACCACATGAGCAGGAGTCATGAAAACTCCAGCTCTTACACTGACTTCTGGATTTTTTGGAAATTGAGCAACACACCTTGGAAGTTTAGGGGAGTTAATACTGCCTGGGATTGCTTCCCTCCCCCATCTTGGATGGTATTAAGGCATGTTACCACATGGCCTGTTTGGAAGATATGGGTGACCAAGAAACCAGCTGTGTTTACTTGTGAAGTTGAGGCCAGCTTGGTAACATACTACCTTTTATTTGCTTTCCCTCTGTTCCTGCTCTAGTTCTTTACTCTCACTCTGCCATCCTAGGATCTCACCTCCTTAGCATAGAAGCTTTGCCTTAGGCTTTGTTTTCTAAGCTATTTATGGAAAAATAGAGCTACTGTCTAGAGTTATCCAAATATCCAGTGGACTTCCTTTTGAAGTATGAGCACTTGACAAAAACTGAGGTGAAAATACTGATGAGTATCTGCCAAAAATGTTATAGTAGGAAACTTTTCATCAGGCAGATGGTTAGGTCAAATAACCACAAAGAGCTTTCTAGTTCTAAGCTTCTGTTTCTGTGAGACATTGCACAAAATTTTTTTCTAATTGCCCAAAAAATCTGAGTGTTACTTGTATTAAATATCTTCAAAGAACATTATTTAACACAGAAGGCATGCTGGGAAAACAACTTCATGTGGCAAGAGAGAAAATCAGTGTTTTATTGAGAACTCCAACCTAATCCATATGAGAAAGTACTGAATTCCCTACAAAAGGAAAACCAGCAAAGTAAAAGAGAAATGTATGCCCTATGGCTGTACATACTCTCTTGGGGAGTGATTATGGATTAGGTTATTTTAATACATACACCTAGACAAATTTTGTATGTTTTTTTTTTTTTCTTTTTCAATCCTGGCTGAGTTCCAAAATGAATCATCA
This sequence comes from Panthera uncia, assembly GCF_023721935.1. Classification (NCBI taxonomy): domain Eukaryota; kingdom Metazoa; phylum Chordata; class Mammalia; order Carnivora; family Felidae; genus Panthera; species Panthera uncia. Next base: position 91,085,164 of record NW_026057584.1, on the reverse strand, counting down.
GAGTCTGAGTACATACATTCCATGGAATAAATTTGCATTTTACTTTAGCTTCTCTTTCAGCTCTAGGAGGATTACTTAGTGATACTTTATTGTCAACAATTGAAAGATAACTCCCAAGAGGAGGAAGCTGTGGATTTTCTTGGGCAAGAGGTGGCAGGAGCCAAAAATACTGTGAGATGCTAATTGGGTAATTGTAACAGCATCCTTTCCTTTCTTAGGGTGGAGACTGTGGGGAAGGAGTCCAGATCCGCAGCTTTTCCTGTGTGGTCCACAATGGTTCAGTCTCTCACTCAGCTATAAGTGTGGACGAGGCACTGTGTGGAGAAATGCCCTTTCAAGACACCATCCTGAAACAGCCATGTTCTGTGCCTTGCCCAGGTATGCGATTTTAAATGATTGGGAGGGACTTCCCTGGTGATTTTAATTTTTTTTTTTTTTTTTTTTTGGAGAACGTCTAATTAAAGTTGAAATTTCATATTAGCCACAATAAAAATGCAATAAAGTTATCACTTTATAATATCCTTACAGCTTCAATGGAGGCAGAGTAGGTAAGGGGCAAAAAAGCACTGGAGTTGGAAATTTAAGAACTAAGTTAAAATCTTTGTCATATCACTGGTGTTTACCAGAGACATAGAGTCTAGTGCTTTGAACCTAAGTTTGCTACATCTAGAAAATATGTTAATAATGCCTAACCTGACAGCATTGGCCATCACTCAAAACATGCTGACTGGATCTTTGATGACCCCATGAATGGTGGGGTGGTAGGAGCAAGTAATGCTATAGATTCATAAAAACATTCTAAAAATGTGAAGGTCGTTGTTAGATACATAATATGCATGAGTTGATTTTAATCTTAATAACCAACCTAGCTTGTATGGCATAAGTTTAAGGTGCCTGAATATATCCACACATGTAAATACATACATATGTACATATATATATACTTACAAATGTGTATGTTTAGATTATTATATATTCTTTAGACTCAAAAATACTCCACTTCAGAGACCAAACTGTTACCTTTATATAGTGTCTGTGGATGTCTATTTTATAATGTTAATGCTGCTCCTTGAAAACTGAGTTACTATCATCTTTACATCTCCCTTTTAAAAAGTTTATTATCACTAGAAGACATATAGTGTTATCCACATAAAACTGCCACTACTTCATTTCAAATCATAGTAATCTAGTTTTCAGTACTTTCTTGCTAAACTAGATTAAACCATAAATTATTATTCTCAGTGTATTCTAAGTGGGAAATTGGTCAAGGTGGAATGTATAGTACCTAGAACCTGCCTGTATCACTGTGCCATCACCACAAATCTCACTGTGAGCCCTGTCCATGTTTCCAAGTGCCAGTGTTCATGTTATTTTCCTTGCTCTGTACTGCACAATCATCCAGGAGACTGCCACTTAGCGGAATGGTCAGAGTGGAGCACGTGTGAATTAACCTGCATCAATGGAAGAAGCTTTGAGACAATGGGCCGCCAATCTAGGTCAAGGACATTTATAGTTCAGTCTTTTGACAACCAAGACAGCTGCCCCCAGCAGGTTCTAGAAACACGCCCTTGTACAGGTACCAAGAGCACTTTTCAGTTCTCAGCCTTGATTGAGCAACACTTGTTCTATTTGTATGTGAGGTATAATAGAACCGCTGTTATCATATTTACTTGCAGGAGGCAAATGTTATCACTACACATGGAAAGCAAGTCTTTGGAACAATAATGAACGAACTGTATGGTGCCAACGTTCAGATGGCATTAATGTCACAGGTATTCCTGCCTAAGATTTGTGTGGGCACTTCAAAAAGATCTGAGTGTTGGTGTTTGTGAGAAGAATTAGCTTACACATTATAAGAGAAGACTGGGCAGTTGACCTTAGATGATCTTCATAGCAAATTGTCATGAAACCTTATTTTGTTTTAAATTTTGAGTTGAGGTATATATACTTGGCATATAATGTTAAATTAACTTTGGGTGTACAACATAGTGACCCAACAATTATATACGTTACGAAATGCCCACCACAAGAATATCATGATATTATTGACTACATTCCCTATGCTGCATTTTGCTTCCCCGTGACTTATTTTATAACTAGAAATTTGTACTACTTAATCCCCTTCACCCAACACCATCCCCCTCCTTGACCTTTGGCAACCACCAGTTTGTTCTCTGTATTTATAAGTCTGGTTCTTTATTTATTGTTGTTGTTTGTTCATTTGTTTTTTAGATTTTATATAAAGTGAAATAAGAAGACATTTGTCTTTTCCTGTCTGGCTTATTTCACTTAGCATAATACCCTCCATGTCTGTCCATGTGGTTGCAAATGACAAGATCTCATTCTTATGGCTGAGTAATAAAACTTTGCATCTTAGAATGCAAACAATTCTATTTGAAGACTAGTAATATATATGACAAGGCACACTATAAAATTTCCTTAAATAGCATGTTCTGAGACAAAGGCTAAAAAAGAGTTTAAAACACTAGTCTCTAAAGTTTTAAATCATGTTATCTTCTCAGTAAAAAGTTTTTGAGGACATCTCTCAACATATCCTATTCTTGAACTGCTATCCTAACATTTTATGAAACACATACAAAAGTTGAAATTAAAAGGGTGGATAAAGATAAAATATATTTGTTAATGGTGCAAAAAACTGTTTTTGCTCTAGGTTATAGATCTCCGTGTCATGCACTAGAAACTTGGTTTTGGATATTTTGCTAGTCATTATTATTTAATATCTAAATATAGACTGAGAAAAGGCTTCCTCATTCATGACAGTGGATATCATTTGAATGTACAAACGATCTCAATTTTGAGTTTTTTTAATGGCTTATCAGAGAAAATTGTCATTGTTTTTACTGCTCCTGTGGCTGACAGAGCTTATTGAACCAGTGAGAGAAGTTCTGTTCTTCTGTAGGAATTGAAGAATCATCACCTCTGCCTTTGTCCTGTTTGCCTATTTTGGCATTGTGTATTCCCTTTAATCCATTGTTTATACCTACAATAATTTTGCCCATTCTGTAAGTTATTGTTGAAACTAAATACACTGTAAATCTACTTAACCAGGAACACAGAAAGTAGCATCCTCTGCAGCATGCTGAGAGTTAACTGGTGAGGGTTACACTATCAAATTCTCTGCACCTAGTATTTGGTGCATGGTGGACAACATAGGGCCATCCAATGAGCAGCTCAGGTTACGAGTATCAGCTGTTAAGTATTAGAGCTTAATATTTTTTAACTTTAAACACTGTATAAACTCTACAAAGTCTTGAATTTTCTTCCCAATTCCCTAGAGATTTGATACTCCTGGGGTGCAGACACTACTCTTTGGAGATCACTGGTCTAAAGAGTGTAAACAGTCCTCCAACCACTATTGGTAGCAATAGGTCCATGTGGTTATTGCCACTAATGCCCAGATTATCCATTTCACCCATAGGTACTAATTCTGGATTGTAGAATTTTTTTGGTTTTGGGTATTTTTTCCCCCTGTGGGAACAGTAAGAGTGGGAATGTAGCCGCATCATTCCCAGGGAAAACATAGATCTGTTTTCTATACCACCTTTGGCTGAAAGCTTTTCGCCAGCTACCCATTCATAAACTATAATTGGGTGACAATTATAGTAAAGCAAAATCTAGAATCTCTAAATGAAACCAGTATTATATAAATACAATTTAAATACTGCCCTCATAATATGTCAAATTCTTAGCTTAGTACCTTGAATCCAGAAAGGCATGACTAATATGTAAATGATTTTCAGATTGTAGGGACATTATTCCATCCATTTACTCAAAAATATTTAATGAACACCTGTAAGTACTGTGTCAGATGTATGACTGCCTCTCCCAGAGCTTATACATTTGCTTTGAAAAATGTGTAAAGCTTCATTTTTATGATCGTGTGTGTGTGTGTGTGTGTGTGTGTGTGTGTTCCAGTTGAGATACATTTAAAACTGTTACCAAAGTGTTTGCTATTGTCGTCCATGAATCCATCAGTGGCATTCTTTTCACATTTGGTTGTTGCCAGTTGGCTTATTGCCTAGTTAGGGTATTCAGGAGCAGGAGAAAAATATACATAGAATGAGTCTTTGAGCAGATCTATTTTCTGCTCCAGAACTTACATTGAAATTTCATCAGTTCTTTTCCTGATCCCTGCACGCAGATGTTACCCTCAAGCAGAGCTGTATGATAGAATGACAATGCCAATAAGCAGGTGTAAAAACTACTGTGACCATCTTGTTAGCAGAGCCTCCCCTCTTGAACAATTCTTCCTGGAGTAATCTACAAAATACGGCTGGACCATATGTCAAGCAAATGGATATAAAAAAAATAATACTGTTATAGTGTGGCCATTGCCAGAGAGGAAAGAGGAAAAAAAAAATTTTAATGTTTACCATAGCAAAGTCCACAAGTGATGGTGGGTTTTTTGTTTTTTTGTAGGAGGCTGCTCCCCTCAGGCCCGTCCCGCTGCCATTCGGCAGTGTAATCCAGCCTGCAGGAAACCTTTCTCCTACTGTACCCAGGTGAGTCCGGTGCGGGAGCCTTCTACAGTTAATTGCTGTCTTATGCATATGCTATTGGGTGTTTTCCAGGGGGCTCCAGTCCCAGCAGCAGTTCCGTGTGCTCACGGTACCATCTAGAGGAGTTTGCAGGAATAAATGCAGGTATTAAGGATTTTTCTTTGTAGAGCCATGTCTTATGAAGAACAGTCTTTTTCTGTAACTCTGACTATAGCCAACTCTACCTTTCAGATGTCTAGTTTATATTATCTCTGTTTACCGATAAATGTTCTTCGTGGATTTATTCTGTATTTCTTAAACTTTCATCTAGCCAAACTATTTTGAAAGATATAAATGTTTATATTTGCTAATTACTTAGTAAAAGTTGAATATTTGCCTATGAAGAATGTATGTGCACCTGCACACTTTTTTTTAAAGCAGAAATCTTTCCCTCTGTTCTTCTCCCATTTACCCCTCAGGAATTAATGCAAAATGTGCAATGTATTCTGTATTCTGATCAATGGCACTCACAGTGTGCGGTGCATATATAAAGTTATGTCATGTTCCCTAAAGAAATAGTTTTCTTCTTATGTGTTCTCTCCCAAAAATTATCTGGTTAAAAATAATTCAAGCACTCAATCCTATTTTATGGATCTTTTACTTTTAAAGTAGGTTAATTCTTTACCACAGAAAAGCAAATACCTACGCTTACAGAGGAGAAAAGGGGTCAGCAACAACTTCATATGCTAATGAGATTTGCAAAATAGAAGTTGTGGCTTTCCACCAACTATCTGGATACCCTCTTTAATAAAACAAATACCTTTTATGTTGAACCTTTGGCATATGTGATTGGTTACAACTTTTTACTTAGACTAATTGAGATTACCTCAATTGTCATAACTAGTTCTCTCCATTGAACACCATGTAATATCTTCAAACGAAATGTTGTAATAATTGTCATTATGATAAGAATGCTGCCTGTTCACTAAACAATGGGCAGTGATTAATTCTACCATACTTTTCTGATCTTTGCCTTTTGTACAAGATTGAGGTGCCCTCTTTAGTTGGAGTGTCTATTGCTCCTTAAAATCATGTGTTCAGTTAACAATTGATGACCCAAATATAGCCATCCTTCTGAATCACCCAGACCTGAGTGGTTATGTGAGGCTAGGGGCCTGTTCAAATAATGCCATATCAACAGTTTCAGATGAGGAGCTCTAACAGCAAAGTCATACAGATTCATAATTTTATGCTTAACTTGTTCTATTCTTCTCTATCGTCTTTTTATTTGAGGGAAGAGGGAAGAACGATTATTTTCAGTTTCACTCCTAGAGACAGAACAAAATCCTTGTTCGTTATGCCTCATCATAGCCAGCATCTTGGAGAGATTTATTGTATATGAAAATGACCAGAAATTCACAAATATGAAGAACACATTGACATGGTGCCGACTAGGAATGTGATGTATTGTGACACTCAGGTTACTACAAGGAAGCATATGGGACATCTGGTGAAGTCTTTTTTTTTTTTTTCCTCTACTTAGGCTGCTCTACTTGAGTGCAGAACCAAGCTTCCAAGCAGAAAGGTAGTTCAGACTAGTTAGTGATCAAGGGTACAAGGGACGAGCAGCATTCAGCAGCTGGTGCAGCAACAGACATCAAACAGCACAAAGTACATAATCTGTGTTGCTTTACTCCTCAGCATCACGGGCAGCAGGTTTGAGTGAGTGGGCAGGAATCTGAAAGAGTTGGGGGAAGAGTGGAAGATAATTTGATTAAGTGTGCCTCAAATATCTCTGCGAGAGAGAAAAAAGGATGGAATGAATGCCGTCTGTTGTGATTTCTTATAGGGGAGGCGTAAGAATTGTAAACCTGCAGAAAAATCTGATGCTGTATTCAAGGGTTGACTTTGGAATTCAGAAAGATGAACTGTTTGGCTTTTCATCTCTTTGGCAACTCTATTGCTGAAAAACCCCAAACTGCCATAACATATCATGCACGTATTAAGTGATCCCAACATTTAAATTCTTCTTTTTCATCACTGTGTAACCGTAAAACTATTCTGTATTCCATAGGGTGGCGTCTGTGGCTGTGAAAAGGGCTATACAGAGATAATGAGATCAAATGGTTTCTTGGATTACTGCATGAAAGTACCAGGCTCAGAGGATAAAAAAGCTGATGTGAAAAACCTTGCTGGGAAAAACAGACCTGTGAATTCAAAAATACATGATATTTTTAAAGGATGGTCACTTCAACCCCTTGATCCAGGTACATTTAAGACGTAAGAAATACACATTTTTCACATGGGGGTGGGGTTCATGTTGTAACCACTGCTTATGACAGAAAGAATGGAGGGAAGGAAGAGACTGAAGAGGTGATGTGGTCGAATTCAAGGTTTCTTAACTTTGAGTGCCATATAAGATGTAGTCCCTTTAAATGTAAAATGTTCTCATGGATGGTTTAAGATAAATCTGTTTCAACCCCAGTGTAAAAGATACTGAATTAAGTTCTCAAAATATTAACATTTAAAATTATCTTTCAATTGTAAGTTATCTCTGCAAGAGAGAATGCCTTTTAACTGGAGTTTTCTGTATATAATTCAAATTAAAAGCAAAAATTGCCATAGATCAAGAATGTGTAGATACCTTAGGAAATGTCTAGGGACCCTATCTAGTTTAAGTAACACTAGTGGAGTAGTAAAGAGCCTTAATTTCACAGACAGACATACCTTGGCATCATGGCTCAGAATGTACCCGTTTTGTGATTCAGCATAGTGTCTTTTAATTGATTTTATAAGTGAGTACACAGGTCCATAAGCACCTGCCTTACAGGATTGTTGTTCTACCACCATGCTGGACCTGCAGGGCTTAGGAATTGGTGGTGATTCAGGATAGGAACGAACATTTATTTGACGCTTTCTGTGTACCCTATCATTCTGTGCTGGTTATACGGAGTGAACGATCTCATGAAATTGCAAAAACCTAATGAGATGCTGTCATCCCCCATTTTTGAGATTTGGAGTCTGAAACAATGAAAATGAATTTGACCAAGGTCATACCACCAGTAAGTGATAGTAATATTTGAAAGGCAGGTCAGTAAGGCCTTTCATAGATAGCATTTGTTTCAGCTCCCCACTTATGAAGTATGCAGAAAACAAAAGCATGATTCTTGGTGCTTATCATACACACCTTTCCTAGGAAACAAAATGCTACTAATGACTAAGCAAAGTGGTCCAATAGGGCATGGAGAAGAAAGAGGCAGGCAAAGCTCAAGCAAAATATACCCTGGGAATTTCCCCCACAGAACCTATGCACCTGCATATCAAAAGGGCCTCAATGACGTGCTTAAGTGAAGAAAAAAACAGAAACTAGATCTAGTAGGAGAAATCAGATGTACACTCTTCAACCCCCTCTTCAGGATGACCACAGTATCTTATTCGTTTTTGATCTCCCTGTATGTCTGGGCATGCTATAGGTTTTAAAAACATTTCATTCATTTTGTGACTGAATTAGCAGTAGCTTTAAATTTGAAGGAAGCAGGATATAAAATGTAGCCAGGGTCACCCATTGCCTGACCACCCTACTTCAGGAAGAGAATTAGGGTGAGGTTCTAGAGAAATGAATGCTCAAATCCACACGTGGGGTCCTTAGCCTTTGGGAGCTAATTACAATATCAGTAATAGCATGTATGTCAACATACATCTGTGTGTCTATGTTTTTCTCTTGATAGTGTAAATTGGAACAACCTCAAGAAAGTCGTTTAGGCAATATGTATCATACAGTTTGACCTAAGAGTTCTTTGCTAGGAACCCATCATACAACTATATATATATATGTATACTAAATAATATTTGTTATGACTGCTTGTTGTATAAAAAGATGAGTGGAGGGGTGCCTGGGTGGCCCAGTTGGTTAAGCAACCGACTTTGGCTCAGGCCATGGTCTCATGTTTTGTGGGTTCTAGCCCTGCATCAGGCTCTGTGCTGACAGCTCAGAGCCTGGAGCCTGTTTCGGATTCTGTCTCCCTCTCTCTCAAAAATAATAAACTTTAACAAAAAAAAGAATGGAAATAACCTAAATGTTGATAAACAGAATATGGAAAAACAAAATATAATACACTTATACATCTCCTATTAAAGAGAATGAGACCTGCTTTTAAGATCTAGCATGGAAAACTGCATGCATGCTCTGCTGCTATATTTGCATATACAAAGGAAACTAAAATGATTCACAAGGAAACATAACAATGGTCGCTGCTGGGTTGGGAATTGAGAGAGAGCATCAGGGAGACTTATTTTTCACTACATATCTTTTTTCAATAGTTTGAAGTTTGATCCTATCCATTATATTATTATAAAAAGTTATATTCTTTTTTTAAGTAACATGGACCACATCCTTCTACACTGGGGATTTAAAAGTACTGGACCCTCCCAGTACTTCAGTTCTAGGAGGTTTAGGAGTAAAAAGATGAAAGGTACTTTATCACTCAGGGAAGACTTTTTTTCTTTTTTTTTCTTTCTTCCAATGTAAAAAACTCAGAATAGGGGATTGCATCATTAGTGTTTCAAAGAGATCTGAATCAAAGCTTTGTTAAAATTTTATGACCATAGAAAAATATCATTACTACATTGAAACCTCATTCTAAAAACCTGACTGAGGCTTTAAAGTGTCTTATAAGCAAAAACTGTAATGGGTAGTGATAATATAATTGAACGTAATTGTGATTTTATTCCAAACAGTTGTTGTTTACAATAGATTTTGATAGTTGTTCATCCCATAGAAGCCTTTCAAGTAAGATGCCAATAAGTTTCTTGGACCTGCAGTTAATTACATTCACGTAGTATAATGAATCTTCTGTGTGCATCTATCTTTCAGAAAGTAATGCAGTTCCTTGGAGATACTCAGGCATCTCTCTCAGACCAGTTAACCATGCTCACATAAGCAGAAAATAGAAAAACATATATACACTCAAGTTATACGTATTAAAAATCACAAAATAGATCAGACTATTGGGTTCTATTTTTCTTAACTGTAGCAGATAGGGCATCAAAATAATAAGCAAATATTCACATGTATGGTTATAATATTTGTCATTAGCTTATTTGGGCATATAGTTTTTGTTCATTCAACATCATTCAAGAAGCAAAGTCCCCAAAAATGGTGAGAGTAATTTTCTTTGCATGTAGGATTGCCTCGTAATTTTTTTGGTTCTGTATATGTTGTCAAAATGTATTGTGACACTTTTGTGTTACATGTATAAGACTATATAAACATACAAAATTAAAATAGTCTGAGAATTCTTTTGCATGCTAACCTTATTTAATCTCTATTTTAAACAGATGGCCGAGTAAAAATCTGGGTTTATGGCATTTCAGGTGGCGGTTTTCTTATCATGATTTTCCTAGTATTTACTTCCTACCTTCTTTGGTAAGTACTAACTAGCAAAACGTTTATATTCCATATTCTTATAGGTGACATATTATGCTAAAAGGCCATTGGCTATTGTAATTGGACTCCTGAACCCACAAATAATTATCAACAGTAGAATATAACTTTTTTATTTGGTTTTCAAATAATATCAGAAGATGTAAATCATTATAAGGAAATTTCCATTTTAGTGTTTTTATTTAGACTTTTTTTGATTAAACAAACATTAAAAATTTTTAATTTTTGAGAGGCAGAGAGAGGGAGACACAAAATCTGAAGCAGGCTCCAGGCTCTGAGCTGTCAGCACAGAACCCAACATGGGGCTCGAACTCACAGACTGCAAGATCATGACCTGAGCTGAAGTCAGACACCCAATTGACTGAGCCATCCAGGCAACCCTGATTTAGACTATCTTTCAGTGTTGCCTGTATGTTGGCATCTCTTGGCACCTCCTGGGAATTGATACTTGGTTGCAGCCTCAGAGATTCTGACTTAATTAATCTTGCATGTGGCCAGGTCATCTGGATGGTTAAAAGCACTCCAGGTAATTCTAAAATGCAGCCAAGGCTAAGAGCCATTACTCCAGATAATTCTAATATGACCTATCTTGACCAGTGGGTTCAATCAGCCTGTTTAGTACATTTTTCTTTTATTTTTGAGAGAAAGACACAGAGTGGGGGAGGGGCAGAGACAGAGGGAAACACAGAATCCAAAACAGGCTCCAGGCTCTGAGCTGTCAGCAAAAAGCCCGACACGGGGCTAGAACTCATGACCTGAGCCCAAGTCGGACACTTAACCAACTGAGCCACCCAGGTGCCCCTTTAGTACATTTTAAATAGAGGCCAGGTTTTATCCACATTGACCAGATAGTAGAGAAAATTTGACAATTTCAGGAACCCCATTTTCTAAGTGACTTGTTCCTGAAAATTTAGTTGATGAGTTGTTCTTGAGACCAGACAGATGTAAATACATTTGAATGTTTTCAAGTGTGTTGACAATATTTTATTAGCTTCCAAAGCAAAATTTCCAAAGGATCTTTTTATTTTCATGAGATCAAATGTTACCTTGCTTTTTTTCTCCAAATTGAGATATTTATATTCATCATCTATTAAACTATTTCCTTGAGAATTTTTACCCAAGTTTTAATCTCGATTCAAATCCAACCGTTGTATATTTAGTCTCAAATTCTGTTTCCAAGGTTACACAGGTTTTTAAATCTTTGCTCTGGATCAGTGAAAGTTAGTGAAGAAAATAAGATGACTTTAATTCTTTCTGCCACCTATAGTGCTACAAATTGAATCTCTAGAAATTGGATTTCTATCCAACTAATGTGTCCATAGTGCTGTAGTAAAAAGTAACACCTTCGGTTAGTTCTTCAACCTATAATCAAATGATTTGACCAATTTTTATGTCTCAATTGATAAATTTTGTATGTATTCCTAGATGGTGTCTTAATGAACAAGTGTGAAGTTGAAAGCCTTATATGAGGTTCAGAGTGATAGGATGCATTCATCACTAGAAAAGATTAGAAAGGGAGGAAAAGGTCTTATATTGTAACAAAGGACATGAAGGTTTGACAGATGAGAAGCTCCTCTGAAAGTAATGACCCAACACAGTGTAAGAGAATCAGAAAATCTGTTCTGTAAAAGCTGGGATGTGTTCTAGTTGTTAATTGCTACATCCTCAATTCCAAATCCTATTGTTCCCGCCTCCCTGGAATATCTAAGAGATTAAAAATCAACAGTAAGTCATTAAATTTGCCTTTTTGCATTTCTCCATTCCTTCAGGAATAAATATTTATTGAGGCCCTTTCTGAATGACCCTAAGCTCTGGGGATTAATTAGGTACATCACTGAATTCTGGAAACAGTTTTCTAGAGAATTTTTTAAAGATCAATATAATCCCCCTTACATTTTAGTGACCAAATTACATAAATATTTATGTACAGTATTTTGTACATCTATTTGTTTCATCTTCAATGCTTGGCCTTAATCACCTCCCATTAGGTATAGCACAATAGCTACATACTTGGACTTAATGCAAATACTCCTTTCTGCTATCTACAGCAAAATTAGTCTTTCTAAAATTTAGCCAAATGATCAGCCTCTCTCCTACTTAGACACCAGCAGTGACTTTCCATTGACAACAAAAGGAAAGTCATGTTCTGGCTGCCTAGCTAGCCTCCCATAATTTCAGCCTGAACAATCATTCCAAGTACATCTATTTCCCTATGCCTTGGACAGTCCCGTGTGTGTATTTTTCTCATGGAAGAAATTTTTTAGAAAAATTACCTCCTTAATAAACTCTTTATTTTGATGAAATGGTAAATTATCTACTGTAATATTTAACCAATATGCTTAGTTCTGCATTCGTACCCATAATCCTATATTATATATTCATTATAATATACTCATTTTCTCTACTTTCCCATTTCATAGGAAAGTTTGTATCCATCTTTCAGATCACTTTGTAATTACTGTTATCTCTCTTCCCACAGTCAGTTTCAGTTTCTCAAGTTTACCATTTTCATTTCTATCCAAGTTGTTTGAGATACCACATTTGTTATCCATGTTGCTGTTTCAGAAGTTTTCTCCTAAGACCCCATGTACCCTTTCAAATGTATTAGGGAAATTTGCCTTTTCATTTTCACTGTGCAAGTTCAATTTTGATGTCAGTTTTTTTTATTATTATAAAGGTAAGCTCTTCATTATATGGAAAACTTATATAAGGGTTGAATATAAGCCTATAACTTCTTTCTGAAGGATAATGTTTTTGGGAGAAGTAACCTTTTATTAGGATGCTTACGGTGGTACCTTCTAGTTTTGCAAGGAGTCGGCTGCTTCCAAGGTTTCCTCCTTAAGTCCCGTTTATCTAAAATGAATTTTCACCATTAGCTATTGACATGCTATTAGTTCTTCCCAGTAAACCTCAAATGCCAACATTTTCCCAAACAGTCTGGAATAACATGTCCATGCTTCCTCTTCTCTGGCATTTACTCTATGCTGTGATTGTAGTTACTTCTATAAATCTCCTACTCCTCTACCATCCAAAGTAGAATAAGTGGATGATTAAATGAGTGGTAAGTAAACACACACACACACAACCAAACCTAGGTGTTTTACATAGATTGTCTTTTCTAGTCCTCACAATAATCTAATGTGTTATTGCTATTATCATACCCATTTTAAAGACAGAGCAAGTTTTTCTGAGGTCATCAACCTGATAAAATCACTTCTAGGTATGCCTAGGCCCAGAGCTTACGTTCTTTCCACTGGTCTTCTCGTCTGCAATTTCTTTCTCTTCAGTAATCCTAAAAACTCAATGTAGTGTCTCCAGCTTTCATATTTTTTAGATGTTCTTTGTTTCCCAAGTAAGCTATAGACTTGGGAACAGACCTCTTGATATCAAAACCCATATCATTTACTGTTACATATGAGCTGCCTAAAGAGTCCAAATAGATACTTTCACGGCATTTACTTCTATTAAATAGGTTGCACAGGAGTTAGAGGATGACAGTTTTGGTGATTTTATATTTTCTCCCCAAAATAAAAGGCTTAGGACAAGAGAACTGCTATAATATGCCAGGCCTTAGGTGTATACTTTAGATGAAAGCAATTTATAATAAAACTTAGAAGCGCTTTTGAGAAAATATAGAAAAATAGTCTTCTTAAGGACCGCTTTGTTCAGATACAACCCTTTGTACATCTACCATTAGTGTTCGAAGTTTTTGAAATATTACTGATGCCCTGCTCCCCTGGCAGTAAAGATCCATGAGGCAATTGAGTCCAGATGAGCTCTGGGTGAGCTTGTAGTTAATGTAGATATAGTACCAGAAAATTGCTGCAGATAACTATCGCATATCCATCCTGCCCTGCCCAGTGCCATTCAGTAAATGGGCCCCCATTCTGCCCAAGTTTGAGAGTAGTGTCCCCAATTCCAGAGGCCCTGCCCTTAGGAATGGCTGCCTAAACCAAAGACAGTTCCGGCTTTCATCAAGCTATTTAAGCTCTACTGCCCTGGGGCTGGAATTCATTGGTACTGTTGAGTACCAGCAATTTGCCTTTAAGTCTATAATCAGTTTGTTTTCCTGGTTTACTGGTTTTAGCCCTTGCTAAAATTCAAATGATCATGAAAGAGGTCACTTTAAATGTGTGTCATTTGGGGCAGTGGGTTAAGCATGTCTGACTTTGGCTCAGGTCATGATCTCCCAGTTCATGAGTTCAAGCCCTATGTTCGGCGCTGTGCTGAAGCTCAGAGCCTGCCTCAGATTCTATGTCTCCCTCTCTTCCTCTCTCTCAAAAATAAATATTAAAAAAAAATTTTTAATAAAAAAAAGGAAAAAAAAAATGTGTGTCTTTCAAAGATCTCTTACAGCCCGAGTCGCATAATAGTTTTATCTCTGTGCCAAACCTGAAAGTGACGGTGGCTGTCACGAGTGCTCTATTAGGAAGAGTTACGAGGCTCCACCTCAGTCCGACAGGGAAGAACAGTGTGATGGATTAGAGATCCATCCTGGGTATGGGATGAGTGGCGGTGGCCTATTTGCCAAGCAACGGCAGGTCCTGATTTAGTGTGAGTGAGGTGGTCACACCTTTCCTGAGACCAGAGTGGAGGAGAAAATATATTTTTAGAAAAAGAATTAAGGGAAAAAGGAAAGGGAGCAGGGCCTCTAAAGACAAGTCCCCAAGTTGGTGGCTTTGCTGAGGACAACCCTGCTACATATCCCCTCCCCTCAGGGTTTTTTTTAACTCACCAGGAAGGTTTCAAAAGCCACAGCTACCCAGCACAGTATCACCTTACTCGGTTTACCAACATTTAACAACATTTAATAAAATTTCTCAGGTCGCACACATTCATAGTTACGACATTAGTATCAATTGAGAGGTTACACAATCATAATAAAACGTCGCCTTCATCCAAATGATCCCCAGCACACCCTATGGCCCACAGGATTTAAGGACCATGTATTAGAAAACCCCTCTTTTTTCCCAGTGGTTGATACAATGTTCATAATTCCTTATGTGGAAACTCAGCTCCTATTTTGAGCACAATATGGGCCCAAAAAACAGCTGACCACGCTTCAGTGTCTCCCTGGCAATGTTGACATAAAGATCCAGCCATCTCTATCCCTCTTCCCCACTCCCCAAGACTCAGCTTTTGCTTTTTTGCCCATCACCCTTCACAAATGCAAATTAAGAATGGATAACCAAAAACTATTTGGAAGCACCTCCATATCTTCCCTTCCCCCTCAAAAGGCAAGAGATAGAGGATGAGCAAGACCCCAACTGTCATTTCAGATGAATTATCTTGTATTAGGACAACCTCCACTATAACCAAACCTCCACCACAGTGGATGCACAAGCTGTTACTTCCAAGTTGTCCTCAACTGTCGTTTGTGGGATTTCTTAGCACTTTTAAATGCTACAGATTAGCATGCTCTGGACCTCATTTCAAGCTGGGTCCATTCTCTATGCAAGAGTCTGGGCCAAACAATAGAACCAGAGCCACTGGAATATACTTCTATATTAAAGTTACATTGAATATTATTCTAATAATGACAAAATGAATAAGCTTTTGAGAAGCAGGAAACTGGAGGCTTCCCATGACAGAGGATGCTAGAGCAGGTTCCTTCCTCTCCTCAGTTTCCCTAGTTGGAAGGTGTCTCTGTGTAGCCCATGCCCAGCCTCACCTCATAACCCACTGAGCACCCACTGCACCCCAGATGCCAGGCAGGAACACAGATGCCATCTGTGGTTTTCCTTCTAATGATTTTTTTTTAAGTTTTTTAACATTTATTTTTTAGGGGCAGAGAGGGAGACACAGAATCCGAAGCAGGCTCCAGGCTCTGAGCTGTCAGCACAGAGCCCGATGCAGGGCTAGAACTTATGAGATGTGAAATCATGACTTGAGCTGAAGCCAGACACTTAAGTCACTGAGCCACCAACGTGCCCCCTTCTAGTGATTTAAAAATTTTTTTCATTTCTTGTTTTTGATTCATTATCGAACCAAAAAAATACTTTTAGAACTTGAGCATTTAAACTAGGTGATTCTCCTTAAAACCATTTTAATTCTATCAAGCACATGCACATGTGTGTGTGTGTGCAGTAAAATTCATGTAATACAGAATTCTCCATTTTAAGTCAGACACAAAAGCCACATATAGAATGGTTCCATCTGGATGAAGTATTCAAAATAGGCAAACCCCTAAGGTGCAGAAGTTTAAGTGGTTGCCAGGGGCTTGAGTGTGGGAGAAATAGGAAGACTACTTCTGTGAGTATAGAGTTTCTCTTTAGGTGATGAAAATGTTCTGGAACTAGATAAGATGATGGTTACACAACATTGTGCCACCGAACTGTACACATTAAAATGTGTTTCTAATTTAAGTTCAAAGTATGAAAATTCCCATGTACACACCAAAATGTTTCTACCAAGTGCCAAGTTAATGACATGGATACAGAGGAAGTGCACTGAAGAGGTTGATGCCTGGGCCTGGGCCTATGTGTTAGAGGTGCTTAGTTTTCAGGCTCGGCCACTTGGTGACTTGAGGGAAGGTAAGTGACCTTTCTAGTCCTTCTCTGTAATGAAAAAAAAAAATCAATGCTTCCCCTCTCTTAGGATTGTTCTGGGATTTATTGAGATGTAAAATGTTCAGCACAGGGCTTGGCAGTTAGTATATTTCCAATAATAGATGCTATTTGGGGCACCTCAGTCCGTTAAAATCTGACTTCGGCTCAGGTCATGATCTTGCAGCTCATGAGTTCGAGCCCCGCATCAGGCTCTGTGCTGACAGCTCAGAGCCTGGAGCCTGCTTCAGATTCTGTGTCTCCCTCTCTCTCTCTGCCTCTCCCCTGCTTCTGCTCTCTCTCTCAAAAATAAACATTAATAAAAATAATAGATGCTATTAAAATAAACTTGGAGACAAGGAAAGAATTGCCTCCCTGCTGGTAAGGACAACCCCCAAGACCTGGGCACTGAAGGCATGAGAATGCAAAAGTACTGAGAAAGGAAGACAGGCCTTATGGTAGAGGTGGGGCACCATGTGGCCAAATTCAAACTATTAACATTCATCAACGTAAGTTGAGTTTCACCCATACTAAGACTCAGAGTGTAATGCAAGTTGTTTTGCCCCAGATCTGGGCCATCACTGTGTGATTTACCAAGGTTAGTCAACCTCAGCTTCTCTGAGAAGGAAGAACAGCCCTCCCTGACCTGGCAAAGTTGTCAACCTGCGGTAAAACAGAGACCAGGTGTGAGCGGCTCTGCAGAATCAGAGAAAGTGTCCTGACAGACTCTGGTTACATGGCATCTAAATGTCAGGCTTCAGGCAAGAGCAGAAGTGTGTTTACTTAAAAACGAGACCAGGGTAAGGCACAGAAGCCTGGCTGCTCCAGCTGCTCATGTTAAACATCTCTGATGTGCATGCAGGTCACAGTAGCTTAGGAATTAGTGAACAGCAGATGTTGGCATTACTGAGTATAAACAAGAACAAGAAAAGTAGCCCTCTACCACGTTCACTGGTTCCATGAAACTATTTTTAAGATTTAGAAAAAATGACAAGTTCTCCTTAAAATAGGGGTAAAGTATTCAAAAAACAAAGCCACAGGTTCAGAGCGCTCAATCTTTTGTCATTTAGCTGCTTGAATTTCTATACCTCACAATAGTTTTTGGCAGATCAAACAGAACTCTGTGAACCATTTTTATATGAGGAATTCTTTTCCCTTTGCAGCAAGAAGCCAAAACCACATCAAAGCACACCTCCCCAACAGAAGCCTCTGACCTTAGCCTACGATGGAGACTTAGACATGTAACCTGAAAAAGAAATCCAAATGTAGACATCAACTGCCTTAACCGCTTTCTCTTTTGTAGCTCTCAGACTTCTCAGTTTTTTGAGGAATCTCATGATGTGATACATTGGGCAGAATGCAAATATTGCAAAATATTGCCTCAACTTCATTTGGACATGAAGTCAAGGATTATTAGGTCTGCCATTTTGCTTTCAAGTTGTTTGTGGGTGTGTGTTTACTTTTTTGATTCTCCCAAGGGTCCTGAAAAACCCTTCTCTTCCTGTTTGGAAATGGGAAGAAGAAAACATGATGGAATTCCCACAGACTCCCGTAAACTTTATCTTCAGCAGCATGATGACAATCTGGAGGAAAGTCGAATCAAGGCGTTTACTGTAAATGACGAGCCTGACACTGCTTTGTTACGCACTATATTAGTGCAAGTCTTTATTCTTCCCATACTTCAACACTGAGTTTTCTAGAGTTTACATTGGTTCAAAGACTTTCAAATTGGATTGCCTATTTTCATGAACACAGAGAGAATGGCTTACCATTTCAGAAATTCTCTGAGTTTTTACCTTTAAATATTGTACTTTGTTTTGTAGCCAGGGGATGATGGCACTTCACGGATTGCATTTGTTGAGGTGGGGGGGTGGGGAGTGGAGTGGGTGTAATTGCTGGTTTAGATGAAAGCTAGGTGGTTTCTGAATGAAATCTGTATTGAGTGTTAGTTGGTTATATTGGAGAATGAGGTAGATTATTTGATTACTGAAACTGTATTTTAACAGAAACTTAGCCATGTAGATATAGTACTATGCCATACACAGTTGTAATTCAGTTTAATGACAACAAACTCTGCTTTTGTAATTTCAATTTTCTTATCTGAATATTTATAAATTCTTCTTTTGAATTTAATTATCTGACCTCATTTAATATACATCGAACACCAATCCTGTTTGTAGCAAGTCTTGCTTTTATAAGGTTTCAATAATATCTAAACACATTAAAAGGCTGAAACCATTTTATGAAGATAATTGTTTGTAATTGTAGATGTTGAGAGTAAGAAGGTGCCATCTTGTGGTATTGACTTGTATTTATAACAAATAAAGTGCTCAAGAGACTGAGATGTTGCCTATTCTAAATTTATTCACTTATGAAATACCTTTGGCTTTGACAAAAACAGTTTTAGTGACAGCTTCCCTGTGTCACTGTTGTAGGGGTTGACAGCTGAAATCACTGACAGAGGAAAGGATTCTTATTCCACATTCTTAACAATATGAAATAGAGCCAACTACAATTACACAGAGTAGCTCTGAAGGAATATTTAAAGCTCAGTTAATATTAGAACAAACCACTGAAATAAGGCAAATGCTGATGTGTAAAATGACTTAAGAAAATGGGAATGTTAGAAATGTGATGTGGAAAGAGGGTGTTTTCATTTATACTTTTGACTTCTGTTAACCATTTAACACTAACTGGTTTTGTCAATGGCACTATGGTTTTTAAAAAGTAAATGAAAATAGGATGTTTTATATCAATAGTGTGACTAAGGAAACAACCCCTAGAGTTGGCCTCTAATAAGTTCTCTTAAATAAAATCATCAGCAGTCAAGAGACCCTGCTTCAAAAATGAAATCTTGGCTGGGCCCTTTACCTGTGTGTGGTCCAGCATAAAGATGACAAATTATCTCTTGTTTGACCCACAAAATAAAGATAATGAAATCATTTTTATCTCAGGTTAGACATTAAAATAAATGTCAAATGAGATTATGGTTTAAAATGTCCTACAGACACACCAAATACAGACCTTTCTATGGAACAGCTTCCTCTGAAATAAACCCAAAAAATATCTGAGCAACTCCTACACATCAGGCACATGAGAAAATATAAACATCGAAACAGGAGAGGCTGAGACACAATCTCACCATAAACCCCATGTGGTCAGTGACCCACAATTGGAAGGGAACTCACATCCCCAAGTTTCTCCCACAGGAGTAAAGGTTTGAACCTCACTTTAGGCACTCCAGCTTTAAAGAGCTGTACCTGAGAGATGGACACTCTGAAACATCTAGCTTTGAAAGCCAATGGGACTTGCATCCACAAGGCCTACAAGACTAAAAATACTGAGAACTAGCTCTTGAACGATTCACACAGACCCACCATGGCTAACCTCTAAGCCACAGCATATAGGCAGCAGTCTTGCTATGAAAGAAGCTATTTGCTTATATTAAAATCTTTGACTTGAGGGTCAGGTATCTAACATACATAGAGGGGCCTACAAAAATACAAAGACCATGGAAGCTGGTGGACACCATCTTTATGCTCTCCCATTGCCTTAAGGTAACCAGTATCTTCTAGAAAGGAGACTGTATATACATCTGGGGCCCTGGTTGTTGTAGCTTCAACCCAGGGGAGGCCTCCTGACCACCTGATTCTGGTGTCCACGGAGCCTTGTGTTCATAGGTTTGATGAAAAGGCATCAAACAACAAGCAGTACTTAACTTGCTATTACCCCAGGGCTCAGCGGAGAAGGAAGAGACTGAAATGCCCATCTCCTAGTCTTTTCCTATAAGAGATACATTTGCATACTTTAAAAGCTGCTGCCTGAGGTTCTAGCTTCCAATCAATTTGAATCTAAATGCTGTCTGAGATCCTCGCCTTTGGGACACTAACAAGTCTTGGTAGACCCTCATCTAATGAGAGCCACTAAGAAATAAGTAGGCTGCTTGGACAATCACAAAGGTTTGACAGACTAGCAGGGTTAATTGAAAACGTTCATCTGTACAAAGCCACTCCTTCAAGACTGTAGAGGTGGCTGTTTTATCGAATGGATAAAAACCAACACAGAGTTGAGGAAAATGAAGAAACAGAGGAATATGTTCCAAATGAAAGAACAAGATAAAACTTCAGAAAAATACCTTAATGAAACATAGATAAGTGATTTACCCGACAAAGTGTTTAAAATAGCAGTCATTGACCCATCTATATGCTGCCTATAAGAGACTCACTTCAGATCCAAGGACACAGACTGAAAATGAGGGGATGGAGAAAGAGATTACATGCAAGTAGAAACCAAAACCTGGGATAGCTCTTCTTACATCAGACAAAATAGACTTTAAAACAAAGACTATAATCAGACACAAAGAACATCGTTACATAATGATAAAAGGGTCAACCCCAAAAGTATATAAAATTGCTAAATATTTATGCACTCAACATAGAACACCTAAAATATAGAAAGCAATTATTAATATACGTAAAGGGAGGAAAAGCAATACAATAATAAGAGACTTTAGTTCCCCACTTTCATCAATGGATAGATCAAAATCAGTAAGGGAAATATTAGCCTTAAATAACACGTTAGACCAGATGGACTTGACATATACAGGACATTTTATCCCAAAGCAGCAGAATATACATTCTTCTCAAAGCACACATGGAACATTCTCACACAAAATAACTATACTTCAAGATTGAAATCATTTCAAGCATATTTTCTGACCACAATAGTATGAAACTAGAAATCAAATACAACAAGAAAACTGGAAAATCCCCACATACATAAAGATTAAATAAACATGCTCTGTACAAACCAATAGTGATAATGCATATATCATAATAAGGCTTACATCAAGAAACAAAAAGATCTCAGGAAGGAGGCAGTGTAGGAGGATCCTGAGCTAACTTCCTCCCATTTGGACACACCAAATTAATAACTACATGTATTGCACCTCATTCTAAAAAAAATACTTGGAGATGGGCACAACAGATCTTCATCAAGTATCTATGTTAGAGCTAGTGTTATAGCTAACATCATAAAAATAAAGACATATAAAAAGGGCCATATGTGGCCAGGAACCAAGCCCGCAGCACACAACACACAACTGAGAGGGATATCATAAGCATTAAAGAGCTAGGGGATAAATCCCCACACTGGGCATTCCTAGCCATGGGAACCTGCACAGGGAAGATGAGTACCCCTAACTCTGCCTGTAAATATCAATGGGACTTTGGGCCCCTGGGTGGCTCAGTTGGTTAGGCATCTGACTTTGGCTCAAGTCATGATCTCACCGTCAGTGAGTTTGAGCGCTGTGTCGGGCTCTGTGCTGACAGCTCAGAGCCTGGAACTGCTTCGGATTTTGTGTCTCCCTCTCTCTGTGCCCCTCCCCCACTCATGCTCTGTCTCTCTCTCTCTCAAAAATAAGTAAACATTAAATTTTTTTTAATTAAAAAAAATCAGTGGGATTTAACTGTGGGAGAGCCAGATGAAACCAGGTCTCTGCTCTTAAAGAGCCAGTACACTTTATCACTTGGCCTGAGACCCAGCACAGAAATAGTCTGAAAAGCAGACTTGGCTTATGCATGAAGATGTATTGACTAATTATTTTAGGACATGTGCCAGAGGGGCAGGGATCTATAGGAACTTTCTCTGGAAATAGAAGTGCTAGTAGGCATCATTTTTCTCATCCCCCATCATCCTGGATAGCCAGATGCTTGTGGCCTGTTCTGACACCCTCCATTTATCTTGCCAGGACTGCTTGCCCTCCCCATCATTCCCATGTAGAGCCGCCCCACCCAGCCCACCCACCCCAGCAGGTACCCTTCCAAAGTGACTCCTGCCCCACTACACCCAGCAGGCAGACTCAGCTCAGACCAGTGTCTCCTCAAAGTGTCCAACCACACCCAGAAGGCAGTCTCACTTGGGACTGATGCGCTAAAGCTGCCCCCACTCCAAAGAGGAGGGGGGCTGATCCTACCCAGCAGGACTCCTGCACTAGCTGCACCCAGGACTCACAGCTAATCAAGTCAGGGACAGGCTCTACCCACCAGCGCACACATGGCAGTAGCAACCAAATATTGCAGACAGTGAGGCTGAGAGCTGGCCCCACCTGACAGCAAGTCTGCGGTGGCTGTAGCCAGGTCTCTCAACTAATAGTGTTGTGTGCAAACCCTACCCACCAGCACACACAGAGTAGCTGCAACTGGGCCTCTCAGCCAGCTCTGCAGGGGGAAGTTCCTATCAACCAGGGTGCACACAGCAGTTGCAGCCTACCATTGCAGCCAGTCTAGCTGAGGGCCAGCCCCCTGCCCACCAGCCCACAAAAAACATTTGCAGCAGAGATTCTCAGTCAGCCAGGAAGGGGACAGGACCCGCCCATAAACACACCACCAGCACTTGCAGCTCAGCCCCAACAGGAGGGCACATGCAGCCCACACAGGGTACATCAGTGGAACAGCTTGTCCTGGGGACCAGGGTCAGGATTGGGCTATAGGGCACCACAAGATCTTTCTATATAATGCCACTACTTGCAAGACCAGGAGACATAGTTGACCTACCTAACACATAGAAGCAAACACAGATTCAGACAAAATGAGAAAACAAAGGAATATGTTCCAAATGAAAGAACCACAAAAACCACAGAAAAGGAGCTAAATAAAACAGAGACATGCAATCTACCTGATATGAGTTTAAATAATGGTCATAAAGGTAATCAACAGAATTAAGGAAGAGTTGAAAAACTCAATGAGAACCTCAAAAAAATAGAAAATATAAAAAAAGAACCATACAGTACAGAAGAATACAATAACTGAAATGAAAAATAAACTAGGCGAAACAGTAGTAGATTTGAGTGAGGATGCAAAAGAATATATCAACAATATGGAAGACAGGGTAATGGAAAGCAACCAGCTGAAAAACAAAAAAGTTTTTAAAAGGATAGTTTATGGTAACTCTGAGACAATAAGCATAGTAACATTCACATTATAGGGGTCCCAGAGGAGAAGAGAGAGAGATAAAGGGACAGAAAAGTTATTTGAAGAAATAATACCTGAAAACTTCTGTAACCTGGGGAAGGAAACAGACATCCAGGTTCAGGAATCACAAGGAGTCCCAAACAAGATAAACCCAAGCAAGTCCACACTAAAACAATAGAATTAAAATGACAAAAATAAAAGATAAAGAAACTTAAAAGCAGCAAGAGAAAAGCAAATAGTTATAGACAATGAAAAGCCCATAGGAGTATCAGCTGACTTTTCAGAAGAAACTTTGTAGACTAGAAAGAAATGTCATGGTATATTTAAAGTACTGAAAGGAAAGGGAAAAAAAAAAGGCTGTAACCAAGAATACTCTATCCAACAAGGTTATTATTCAAAATAGGGGAAAGAGAGAGAGTGAGTTTCCCAGCAAACAAATGTTAAAGAACTTTATCTCTATTGAAATCAGCACTAACATTTCTTGTGAAAAGACTTTTGTAAGTGGATAAGACAGGACCATAACTGGAAGAAAATTAGAACACAAAAGTAGTAAAATAAATTATATCTACAAATATCAGTCAAGAGATACATAAAATAAAACGTAAAATATGGCGTCATATACACAAAACATGGAGAAAAGAGTAAAATTTTGTGCTTTGGAATGTATTCGAACATAAATGACTATTACCTAGAAATTGCTATACACATAGGTTGTTAAATATGAACTTCATTGTAACCAAAACCTATAATACACAGACACAAAAAATAAAAATAAAGAGAAAGGTATCTAAGTACAACATGGAATAGAGTCATCATAACACAAGGGAAGAGGGCAAGAAAAGGAGAAAGAAAGAGAAGAACTACAAAAATAATGAAAACACATTTAACAAAATGGCCATCAGAACATACCTATCAATATTTACTTTAAATATAAATGGACTAACTGCAACAATCAAGTGATAGGGTGACTGAATGGACAATAAAATAAGACCTATCTATGTGCTGCCTACAGGAGACATACTTCAGACCCATAGACACAAAGAATGGAAGTGAAGGGATGGGGAAAGATCTATTCCATGCAAATGGAAACAAAGAGAAAGCTGGAGTAATAATACTTTGAGACAAAAAATTGACTTTAAAACAAAGACTGTGGGTCCAGTTTCAGTCCAAGACCCTGAACTCACAGACACCAAATCAACATCTATTTAGAGGGCTAACTAAACTGTTTCTATATGAAAAAAGAGCAAGAGACCACATAGAGAATGGCAAGAAAGACTGAGACACAGTTAACTAAGGAAACCCTCACACCTTGTGCTGAAAACTACAGCGAGGACGAATAGTACTGAGGAGCCATGAGCTGATTTGTCTGATTTGAGGCACAGAAAAACAAACAAGACAGACAGACAAACAGTTTAAAAGAGCAGCTAGGTAGTTCTGGTCCCAGATGGCAATGAAAGAAGACTCTGAACTCACCTCCTCCATGGAACACACCAATTTGCACCTATTAATAAAACAATTCCTCCTGGAGAAGAGTGAAGCACTAAAAGAACAGCTACTAAACAACCACAGAGAGAATGGCAAGAGAACAGCAAGACATGCAGAGACACGGTAATGAAGGGAACCCCACTGTGGATAGCAGTGGGGAAGCATGGTACTCAGGGACTGGAAAGAGATTCCTCTGTCCTTATACACAGGAAAAAAAAAAAAAAAAAGCCAATGGCTTAAAAGAGCAACTAGCATCCAAAAGAGACGACACTAGAACTACTGTGCCAAGCAGTAGAGCAGCTACAGGAATGCTCTCCAGGTAAGAGGAACTGGAGAACAACACAAGTTTACATTCCCACTCCATCTTTAAAAGCCTAGGCCAAAAAACTCTGGATACCATTTGGACAGGTCCCTATGCCATAGCTGGTGGGGCTCCAATCATCAAAGCAATCTTATGGCCTCAGCAAGCTCTGGATCCTTAAGCCTAGACCAGTCCAAATCATGATAGAACATAGGGGGGAAAAAAAGTTGAAGTTTAAAAGGGCCAAGGAGTTGTGGAGACACTCTCTCTACCTCCACCTTAAAAGACCAGACCAGAACAGTGTCCAGATCACAGTGAGCTTGAAACATCAGCAAGTCCAGGGTCCTCAAGCCCACACCAGCCTCTGTGGTGCTGGAGCACAGAAAATAAGCCACAGGTTTTGTATGGGTTTTGTTGTTGTTGTTTGCTTTGTTTTATTAAATTTTTTGGTATGCTTTTTAATTATTTATTTTACAGCAAAACCTTGGTTTACAACCATAATTTGTTCCAGAAACATGCTTGTAATCCAAAGCATTTGTATATCAAAGCGAATTTCAAGAACCATTGGTTCAGTTGTTATCATGTGATGTTCAGCATCATGTACTACTTGTATTGATACACGCCGTTCGTTTATAAAGTTACAATTTATTAAAAATGTTTGCTCATCTTGCAGAGTACTCACAGCACAAGTTACTCCCAATCCAAGGTTTTACTGTATTTTTCAATTTGTCTTGTTTTAATTTTGTGCTTTTTGTTTTCTCACTTTCTCTTTTTTCTTCTTTTATTATTTTGTTTAATTTTTTTCTTTCATTATTATTATTTTCTTTTCTATAAAAAGCAATGACTTAAAAGATTAGCTAGCATATACTGCCACAGTTTCAGTCAGGCAGCAAAAGTCACCAAACTCATAGAGTCTATATAGGGAACTACTCCCTCAAGTTTAGGAAAAGTAGCCATTCTGCCCAATTCATAGAAACAAACACCAATTCAGGCAAAATGGGGAAACAGAGGAATATGCTCCCCCCAAAAAGAACAAAAATAAACCTCAAAAAAGGAATTAAATAAAACAGAGATAAGCAATATTCCTGATAAAGAATTTAAAGAGATGATCATAGAGATATTAACCAGGCTACAGAAAACAATGGCCTTCAATAAAGAGATGGAAAATATTAAAAAGAACCAATCAGAGTTGAAGACTAACAAATTAAAAGCACAAACTAGAGGGAAGCAAAAGTAGATTATAGGATGCAGAGAAGCATATCAGCAATCTGGAAAACTGGGTATGGAAAACACAAGCTGAAGAGAAAAAAGAGAAAAAAAATTAAAAATGAGGCTGGATTAAAAGATCTCTAGGACATCAAGTAAACAAACATTTGCATTATAGGGGTCCCAGAAGAAGAAGAAGAGAGAATAATAACTGAAAACTTCCCTACCTTGGGAAGGAAATAGACTCCAAATCAAAGAAGCATGAAGAATTTCAAAGAACGTGAACCCAGGAAGGTTCATACAATAGCACATAATTAAAATGCCGAAGATTAAAGAGAAAGAATCTTTAAGCCAGCAAGAGAGAGACAAAAAGTTACCTTTGAGGTGAAAACCTCTGAGACCATCAGCTGCTTTTTCAGCAGAAGCATTGCAGGCCTGAAAGAAGTGGCATGATATATTCAAAGTGATAAAAGGAAAAAAATCTAAAAAATCTACAAAGAAGAATAGTCTACCCAGCAAGGTTATCATTCATATTTGACCAGGAGATAAGTTTCCCAGACAAAAAAAAAAAAAAAAAAGAAAAGAAAGAAAAGGAGTTTATCAGTAGTAAACCAGCCTCATAAGAAATGATAAAAGGACTTCAAGTGCAAGAAATGGCCATAATTAGCATTAAGAAAATTATTAATAAGAAGATGTAAAATATGACAACATATACATAAAATGTGGAGGAGAGAGTAAAACAGGAAGAGAAAAGGAAAAAGAAAAAAAATGAGAGAAAGAAAAACATAACACTATAGAAGCACATTAATCACAGAGAAAGCAAGGAAGAATTAAAAAAACAACAGAAAACAATTTTTTAAATGATAATAAGTACAAACCTATCAAAAATCTCTTTAAATGTAAATGGCCTAAATGTTCCGGTCAAAAGACACAGGGTGGCAGAAGGGATAAGTAATAATATTAGTAATAATTAATAATAATAAAGACTGATTGATATGCTGCCTACAGGAGGCATACCTCAAATCTAAAGTTAAGGGATGGGAAAACTTTCTCAATGGAAATGGAAGCAGAAAATAAAAAAAGCCATGGTAGCAATGCATATACCAGACAACATAGATTTTAAAACAAAGACTATAACGAGACAAAGAAAGACATTATAGAATGATAAAGGAATCAATCCAGCAAGAGGATATAACAATTATAAATATCTAACAACAACTAAGTAAGGAGAAGAACCTGCATCTGAAAAGTTAGGAAGGTCAGAAAGCTTGCCCATAGGAAAGAGGGAGTGCAGAGAGGGCCATTGAACAGGGAGCTCACACAGGGAAGACCAATTCCCATAGCATTTGTCTTTAAAAATCAGAGGGTTTGGGGGCACCTGGGTGGCTCAGTCAATTGAGCGTCTGACTCTTGGTTTTGTCTCAGGTCATGATCTCATGGCTACGTGGGTTTGAGCCCCACATGGGGCTCTGTGCTGACAGTGTCGAGCCTGCCTGGGATTCACTCTCCCCTTCTCTTTCTCTCTGCCCCTCCCCCACTCATGCTGTCTCTGTCTCAAATAAATAAATAAACTTTAAAAAATATAAATAAATAAACAAATAAATAAATAAAACAAACAAACCCCAGAGGAGTTGAATTCTGTGAGTGTGTAAAACCAATAGGGCTAGGAACCCAGAGCTTTGGAGGTCACCTGACTTAGCTCTGGGCAAGCAGGTAGGGCAGATGATAGCTGGACTACCACTTTCATAGAGACAGCAGCTTTCATAAACAAGCAACATAAAAATGGCAGTTTACACAATTCCAAGAAAAAACAGGAGACAGGTCTGTTCATACTGATTCCTAAGTATTTGGAGGGACTTCCTTATAAATGAGGGAGCAGGCAGGCACCATTTTCCTACCCTATCCCCCAGAATTTGGAGAGATACCTGTTGGAGGCAGGGCTGCACAGACACTCGCTACTTAACTCACTGGGGGTACACCATTCTCCTGAGTTCCCCTGAGGACTCACCCATTCCAGAACTGCTGGCCTCGGCCCTGAGCTCATCTCAGTACCCATCTACCATGTCCTGCTTAGCTGTGTGCCCCCATCCACCCTTATATTTTTTGCCCAGCTGTGCATCCCTAGCTGCCATGGCATGCAGTCTCCAGCCAACACAGCATTTCAGGGGATCAGGCATAGGACCAGTGTCCTACCATACATTTTGTTAATACCACCCCACTTCTCCCAAGTTCCTTGGTGGGTATGTCCCCCAAGAGCTGGCATGCCTGTGTCCCATTAACACCACAGAAAGCAAGCACAGCCTACAACAAGCAGAAAATCAGTGCAGATCACACATGGAAAGGAAAAGTGACTCAGACACAATAGGAGGGCATAAGCAATATACATAGATACTCTTCTGAAGTGCCAGGTTCTGGTGAACAGGGGACACTGGAGTTCAGGGGACTCCAGGACCTCTTCTTCATAAACTCACTACTTTCAAGAACAGAAGACACAGCTGATTTTCTTAACACACAGAAATAGACACAGAGAGGGAGACAAAATGAGGAAACAGAAAAATTTATCTAAAATGAAAGAACAGGACAAGGTCACAGCTAGACATAGAAGCAAAACAGATAAAAGTAATATGACTGATAAATAACTTAAAGCAGTGATTATAAGGATACTCTGTGAACTTGAGAAGAGTGGATGACATGAGTGAGACCTTTAACACAGAGGTAAAGAATAACATAGTAGAGAGAAAGGTTACAATAAATGAAATTAGAGAAAAGAATTATACAAAACAAGAATACACTTAAAGAATGCAGTGACTGCATCAAACATAATAACATTCATATTGTAGAAGTCCCAGTAGAAGACAGAGAAAGAAGGCAGAAAATTTATTTGAAGAAATAATAGCTGAAAACATCCCCGATCTTGTGAAGGAAAAAGATATCCAGATTCAGAAGGCACAGAAAACCGCCAACAGAATCAATAAAAACAGACTGATACCAATACATAATGTAATTAAATTCGCAAAATATAATGATAAAGAAAAAATTCTAAAAGCAGCAAGAGAAAAAAAAAAGTCACTAACTTACAGGGGAAACCCCATAAGGCTAACAGAAGATTTTTCAACAGAAACTTTGCAAGCTTGAAGGGAGTGACATGATATATTCAAAGGGCTGAAAGGGAAAAATCTGCAGCCAAGCATACTCTATCCAGCAAGTCTATCATTCAGAATAGAAGGAGAGGTAAAGAATTTTCCAAACAAAAACTAAAGGAGTTTATGAACACTAAACCAGGTCTGCAAGAAATATTAAAAGGAACTCTTTGAGTGGAAAGGAGAGACCAAATGTGACAGTATAGAGATAGGAAACACAAAAACAGTAAAAATGAATATTTATGTAAAAAATCAAAGAACTCACAAAAAAGGATATAAAATATAATAATATATACCTAAAACACTGGAAGGAGAGGAGAAAAGGGTGGGTTCAAACTTAAACAACCATCAACTTAATATAGGCTGCTATATGGAGATGAAATTATATGCAAACCTAATTAAAACCATATATCAAAAACCACTAATAAACATTCAAAGAATAAAGAGAAAGAAATACAAGTATATCACTAAGGAAAATCAGTAAAACATGAAAGAGAGAAAGACAGGAAAGAATCAGAGAGAATCTTCAGAAACCACAAAACCAGTAATAAAATGACAATAAAAAAAATGTATATGTGTGTGTGTGTGTGTGTGTGTGTGTGTGTGTGTGTGTACTTTGAATGTAAATGGACCAAATACTTCAATCAAAAGACATAGGGTGCATAATGTATTAAAAAACAAACCCCATCTATATGCTGCTTACAAGAGACAAATTTTAAACCTAAAGATGCCTGCAGATTCAAAGTGAGAGGACAGAGAAACATTATCATACAAATGGATGTCAAAAGAAAGCCAGAGGTGCAATACTTGTATCTGACAAAATGTATTTTAAAAGAAAGACTGTGACAAGAGACAAAGAAGGACACCATATTGTAAGGGGGACAATCCAAAATGAAGATATAACAATTGTAAATATTTATACACCAAACACAGAAGTATCTAAATACATGAAACAGTTAATGACAAACATAAAGGAATAAATTGATAATAACACAATAATAGTAGGTACTTTAATACCTCACTTACATCAATGGAAAAATCATCTAAATAGAACATCAACAAGGAAACAATGGCTTTGAATGACACACTGGAACAGATGAATTTAACAGATATATTCATAACATTCTATCCTAAAACAGCAGAATACACATGCTTTTCAAGTGCACATGGAGAATTCTCCAGAACAGATCACATATTAACCCACAAAACAAATCTCAAAAAATTCAAAATTGAAATTGTACCATGCATATTTTATGAACACAACACTATAAAACTAGAATTTAGCTATAAGAAAAAAAATCTGTAAAGACCACAAATACATGGAAATTAAACAAAATGCTATAAACAATGAACGGGTCAACCAGGAAATCAAAGAAGAATTTAAAAACTACATGGAAACAAATGAAAACAAAAACACAATGGTCCAAAATCTCTGGGATGCAGCAAAAACAGTTTTAAGAAAGAAAGAAGAAAGAAAGAAGAAGGAAGAAGAAGAAACATCTCAAATAAATAACCTAACCTTTCACCTAAGGAGGTAGAAAAAGAACAAACAAAACTTAAAGACAGCAGAAGGAAAGCAATAAACATGAGAGCAGAAGTAAATGATTTAGAAACTATAAAAACATAGTACAGATCAAAACCAAGAGCTAGTTCTTTGTAAAATCAAAGTTGATAAATCCTTAGCCAGACTTATCAAGAAAAAAAGAACAAAGGACTAAAAATCACAAATGATAGATGAGAAATCACAACAAACACCACAGAAATATAAATAATCATAATATAATAAAAAACTATATGCCAACAAATTGGACAACCTACAAGAAATGCATAAATTCCTAGAAACATTTAAACTCCCAAAACTGAAACAGGAGAAAATAGAAAATTTGAACAGGCTGATAACCAGCAAAGAAATGGAGTCAGTAAATGAAAACAAAACAAAACAAAAAAAACTCCCCCAAAACAAATGTCCAGGACCAGATGTGCCCATAGACAAATTCTAGCAAACACTGAAGAGTTAATACCTATTCTTCTTAAACTGTTTCAAAAAAATAGAAAGGGAAAGAAAACTTGCAAAATCATTCTATAAGACCACCATAACTCTGATACCAAAACCAGATAAAGATACCACTAAAAAAGAACTACAGGCCAGTATCCCTGATGGATATGGATGCAAAAATTCTCAATAAAATACTAGCAAACCAAATTCAACAATACATCAAAAAATTATTCACCATGATCAATTGTATATATTCCTGGGTTGCAACTGTTATTTAATATTCAGAAATCAATGTGATACATCACATCAATAAGAGAAAGGATAAAAGCTATATGATCCTTTCAATAGTTGCAAGAAAAAGAATTTGACAAAGTACAATACCCATTTATGATAAAAACCCTCAACAAAATAGGCTTAGAGGGAAAAAACCTCAACATAATAAAGGCCATGGATAAAACCCCACAGCTAACATCATCCTTAATGGGGAAAAACTGAGAGCTTTCCTCTACAGTCAAGAACAAGGATGTCTACTCTCACCACTTTTATTCAACATAGTACTGTAAGTCCTAGACACAGCAATCAGACAATAAAAAAATAAATAAAAGGCATCCAAATAGGTATAGAAGAAGTAAAATTTTCACTATTTGCAGATGATATGATACTATATATAGAAAACCCTAAAGATTCCAAGAAAACACTGCTAGAACTGATGAATGAATTCAGTAAAGTCACAGGATACAAAATCAATGTACAGAAATCTATTGCATTTCTACACACCAATAATGAAGCAGCAGAAAGAGAAAATAAGAAAAAAACCCAACTTACAATTGCACCAAAAATAATTTCACCAAAGAGGTGAAAGATCTGTACCCTAAAAATAATAAAACAGTGATGAAAGAAATTGAAGATGACACAAAGAAATGGAAAGATATTCCACGCTCATGGATTGAAAAAAGAAATATTGTTAAAATACCATACTACCCAAAACAATATACACACTTAATGGAATCCCTTTAAAAATACCAATAGAATTTTTCACAGAGCTAGAACAATCCTAAAATTTGTATGGAACCACAAAAGACCCTGAGTAGTCAAAGCAATCTTGAAAAAGAAAGGCAAAGCTGGAGGCATCACAATTAGGGACTTCAAGTTATTTTACAAAGCTGTAGTAATCAAGCCAGTATGTACTGATACAAAACAAGGCACACACATCAATGGGACAGAATACAAAATCCAGAAAAAACCCATAATTATATGGCCAATTAATCTTCAACAAAGCAGGACAGGAATATCCAACAGGAAAAATAAAATCTCTTTAACAAAGGTGTTGGGAAAACAGGACAGCTACGTGCAAAAAAAATGAAACTGGACAACTCTTTTATGCCATACATAAAAACAAACCCAAAATGGATTAAAGACCTAAATGTGAGACCTGAAACCACAAAAATCTTAGAGAAGAACACAGGCAATAACCTCTTTGACACTGGTCATAGCAACATCTTTCTACATAGGTCTCCTGAGGCACAAGAAACAAAAGCAAAAATAAACAATTGGGACTTCATCAATATAGAAATGTTATGCATAGCAAAGTGAAAAAAAAAAAACAACTAAAAGGCAATTTAGGCAATGAGACAAGATATTTGCAGATGATGTATCCAATAAAGGGCTAGTATCCAAAAGATAAAGAATTTATAGAACTCAACACCAAAAAAATAAATAAATACCCCATTTTAAAAATGGGTAGAAGACATGAACAGACATTTCTCCAAAGAAGACATCCAGGTGGCCAATAGACACAAGAAAAGATGATCATCATCACTTATCATCAGGGAAATACAAATCAAAACTACAATGAGATGTTACCTCACACCTGTCAGAATCGCTAACATCAACAACACAAGAAATAATATGTGTTGGTGAGGATGTGGAGAAAAAGGAATACACATGCACTGTTGATAGGAACGTCAACTTGTACAGCCACTGTCTAAAACAGTGTGGAGTTTCCTTAAGTTAAAAATAGAACTGCATCATGATCCAGCAATCATATTACTGGGTATTTACCCAAAGAATACAAAAACACTAATTCAAAGGGATCCATGTACCCCTATGTTCATAGCAGAATTATTTACAACACCCAAGATATGGAAGGAGCCCAACTGTCCATCAACTGATAAATGGGTAAAGATGTGGTATATATACACAATGAAATATTATTCAGCCATAAAAAGAAAGTAATCTTGTCATTTGCAAAGACATGGATAGAGCTAGAGAGTATAAGCAGCATATGACAGTGAAAGACGAATACCATATAATTTCACTCACATGCAGAATTTAAGAAACAAACAAGCAAAGGGGAAAAAATGAGGGAGAGAGTCAAGGCAAAAAACACACTTTTAATTTTAGAAAACAAGCTGATGGTTATCAGAGGGGAAGGGTGGTGGTGGTATGGGTTTAATAGGTGATGAGGATTAGGGAGTGGACTTGTGAGGAGTACAGGGTGATGTATGGAACTGTTGGATTATTATGTTGTACATCTGAAACTAATATAACACTATATGTTAACTAGAATTAAAATTAGAAAGTTAAAAAACAAAACAAAAAGTTAAAAAACAAAACAAGTGTTGGTGAGGATGTGGGAAAGGGAATTCTTCTACACTGTTGGTGGGAGTATAAATTGGTACAGCCACTATGGAAAAAAACATGGAGTTTCCTTAAAAAATTAAAAATAGAACTATCCTATTATCCAGCAATTCTACTTCTTGGTCTTTATCCAGAGCATACAACAATAACTTGAAAATATATATATACTTTCATGTTCACTGCAGCATTATTTATAGTAGCCAGGACATGGCAAAAACCTAAGCATTGCTAAATAGATGGATGAAAACTAAAGAAGTCGTGGTACACGTGCACGTGCACGCACACAAACATGCAACGGAGTATGATTCACCCCTAACAAAATGGCATCTTGCCGTTTGCAATATGGATGGACTTTGATGACATTATGTTAAGTAAAATAAGTGAGACAGAGCACGATGAATGCCACATGGTCTTGCTTATGTGTACAATATCAAAACAAAAAAAAACAAGCTCATGTACACAGAGAATAAATTGGTAGTTGCCAGTGGCAGGGGGTAAGGAATAGGAGAGATGGGTGAAAGTGGTCAAAAAGTACAAGCTTCCAATTATAAAATAAATAAGTCATGGGGATATAAGGTACAGCATAATGACTATAGATAAACTGTATTTTGTATTTGAAGGTAGCTAAGAATAGATCTTAAAAGTTCTTATCACAGGAAAACCAAAACTTGTAACTATGTGTGGTGATAGCCATCCACTAAACTTATGCTGATCATTTTGCAATATATACATATTGAATCACTATGTTGTGTACCTGAAACTAATATATGTCAGTTATAGCTCAATAAAAAAAGAAGAAAAAGGAAAGTAAAAGTAGGGGAAATAAAAATTCCAGTATGTACTAAGAGTTCTGGCTATAGGCGGAGGATTGAGAATGTCATTTTGAGAAGTGAATACTCAATATTATCTACATATTTTGAAATATTTGTGACAATTTTTTCCCTTAAACGTACAAGTAGATTCACGTGTATTAAGAGTATTAGAAAAATGAATCCCAAAATAGATCATTCATGCCCTTTTCAAACCTGGCCTCCAAAGCAAAGCATCATAAACTTAAAAACTACAGTAATAGATCCCTTGTTTTATGTTTCAAAGATTAGAGTATCATGCATTTTTTTATTTTGAAAATGATCTGAAATAAGTAGTACTAAGTATTGAGTACCACACTAGTAATACTAAGTATATCTGAGGATAACTTCACCATAATCTAACACCATTGTTAAATCTGTATAGATCATATGAGTTTGGAACAATCATGATGTTAGCAATAAATTTTCTGCTTTATTCTAAAATAATAATAATAAATGTAAGATAATTAGTATTCATCACATATCAAAAGTACAATATTATCTATAATTACTATTACATAGCACATTAAGAATTGAGGCCTTTTGGTCATTCAAGTGTCACATTTATTTATTTTTGTTTCATTTACTATAAATTCAGTAATTATCCATGTATTGAATTCGTGTTAAGAGATTTTTCAACATCTATGGCTTGCATAACTTACCAGATATACACAATAGTCAAGATATTTTTATTCCAGTTACATTTACTTTTCAAATACCATGATTGTACAGATTTCTTGTATTCATTCTTACATACTAAACATCTACCATGGGCTAGGTACAGTGCTAGAAGTTACACTGTTCAATCAGTGAAACAGGATTCCTTCTACTTTTACTTTACTTAAAATTATACCACAGAGATCCAAAGATATGGAAACCACCTCTCTAGAACAAAGCCAAGTAAAGAAATGTAAGTGAAATAGAATTATTCTACAGGTAGATACAGATTCCACAAGTTTAACTTTTTTTTAAAAATTTTTTTTAATGTTTATTTATCTTTGAGACAGAGACAGAGAATGAACAGGGGAGGGTCAGAGAGAGAGGGAGACACAGAATCTGAAATGGGCTCCAGGCTCTGAGCTGTCAGCACAGAGCCCGACGCGGGGCTCGAACTCACAGACCGGTGAGATCATGACCTGAGCCGAAGTCGAAGTCGGACTCTTAACTGACTGAGCCACCCAGGCGCCCCCAGATTCCACAAGTTTATATATCAAGTCTGTGAAATCTTTTTCTTAAGATAGCATATTGTTCTTACAGTAAATACAACTTTAACATGTGTTGTTCCTACAGGCAGAGAATGTGAGAATGTGGGTAGGAACGCATAAAAAGTGAGTTGCGACCAGGTAATGCTACTAACTAGTCACTGACCTTAAATCATCTAAGTCATCTTTCATAGTGCACAGTGTAGAAAAGGGACTCACATAAAAACATCAACTGGTTTATTCCATAAATGTATAGAGCAAAAATTCTAGATAACTAGCTTATAGGAGTATTTAGTTTGATGTGCAGAGATCTTTTATTTTTTACTAGTCCCAGTCATTAAAATGGAGAGATTTTATGCAAAAATTTGAATTTCTAGCTTCTCTTCAAAGCTTATAAGATCTGGTAACAATTAATGTTGCAATCTCTCATGTTAACAATTTGCTGGAACTGAATATTGGCTGCACTCGTTAGCAATGACATTTACTCTCCACTCATCAATTAACAAATATTTAGTGAATATCTACTGCGTGCCAGACACTACTCTAGATGCCCAGCAAAAAGAGACCAGTTCACAGCCCTCATTGCACTTACATATTCATAGGATGGGACAGAAACAAAGCTTGAAATAAACATGCAAATAAAACATGTTAACATGGTGACAAATGTTACGATTAAAACTATATAGGACATTGGGACAGAAAGTAATTTAGCTCAAATCCTACCCTCTCAATGGGACATTCCCAGTGATGATTTAATACTATAATCCAGGATTCTCATAATATAGTCCAACAGTCAAATCAGGCCAACTGCTTGTTTTTGTAAAGTTTTATTGGAGCACAGCCATGCCTGTTCATTAACATATTGTCTGTCTACAGATGCCTTTGTGCTACAAGGCAGGGTTGAGCAGTTGCAACAGAGACCCTATGACCTGCAAAACCTAAAATATTATCTGGCCCTTTATAGGAAAAAAAAAAAACTTGCTGACCCCACTCCTGCTGGTACTCTAAATCCCCTTTGTTCCCCAACTTTTTCTTTTTTCCATAGCCCTATCACCTCTAAAATTCTTTTTACTATACATACATATTTTATAGTTTATTTTATTTTTCCCCCTCACATTAAGATGTTAACAACATGAGAGCAAGGATCTTAATTCTGTTCCTATATGTATTCCAAATATTTGGAATATGGTAGGTACTCAGTAAATATTTGTAGAATCACCAAGTGAGGTTAGAGAAATAAGTAGTATATAGCATAAAACCATGGAAGCCATGGTGAGGAATTTTATTCTCATCTATGGGCAACCACAGGAGGGTTTTAAACAGTGGAATAACATGATGTGATCCAGGCCACCATGGTCTCATCACTCCCTATTCTTCTTACCCAGACTGACCAGGCTCCTTCATCTGTTACTTACCTGGCCTATGCTACAGATTTTAGTACAGCAAATACTCCATGAATGGGAAATGATTATGGTAGGGGAAACTCAAAAAGACCAGTGTTCAATGACTGACTCTACCTCAGAAAATTCCTCTGTGGACAGAAGCCCCAGGGAAAGATGGATTTACTGGCAAGTTCTGCATAGTTCTTTGATAACAGCATTGAATAGCAAGCTTAATGATTTTGAAACAGATTTCATGGGAATTTCATAAATTTAATGACTCATATTTGTTTTAATGCTTATAAACATAAATTGTCTTCTGAGAAATTTATGCCAAGATGTTATTGTAACCAAAGTACAATAAAATCCAGCTTACCAATTAATATCTCAAGTGCACATGCATGCTACCCATGGATTATAGGTGTGCTGAGAAATCAATACCCCTCTACTTTGGAGATGATCAGAACCTTCCCCAGCTCAGTTATAACCTCATCATTTTATCCTGATATGTCATAAAATTACTATGTTATATGAATGCCATAAGATTAAGAAGTCCTGCAATGGATAACAATCATAATTGTTAATATTTGTTTTCCAGAAGAGAAGAAAAATCAAAGACTTATTTGGTTGCTAAGGTTATGAGGTTTATTAGGAGAATTGGCAAAGGCTTCCTGAATGTATTCCTATTTTTAATGAACTTACAAACTAGAAGAAACATATATAAACATTAAGAACACTGATCTAAAAGGGGGCACAAGGAAGGCTTGAAAAATTTCATTTGGGAGATCAAGGAGGGGCTTAGGAAGACATTGGAATTGGAGTTACACCCTCAAGAGTTAAGACATTTTGATGGAGTAGAGAAAAGGAGACTGCTAATTGCCTCCACACTGCTATCCCAGAGATCTAATTTTTACATTCCTTGGAATGAGGACAAAGAGGAGAATATTTTTCACATTCTTGAATTGGTCTAAGAACCAATTAGCCCAAACTGAGATGTTTCAATTCCTTTATCAAGCAGTGTGAAATGGCTTTTCCCTTACAACTACTTAGGATCCTCCTTCTCATAACCAAATCATTTACAAGACTCCCTACTAATGAGCTTATAGCCCATATGTCTACCATGGAGCAACCTCATTAATCTCACACAACAAATGGGAGTTGTGGAAAGCAGAACACGCTACTCTGATACCTAATTAAGAAAAAACTGCCTCAATTCATTGGTAAAGACAGGGAACCTGGGAATATTTCACCATAATCTAGAGATCACACACACACACACACACACACACACACACACACACACACTCCGAAAAACAAACAAATAAAAAAACCAAAGCAACAACCACAGAAAAATTCCTAGAGTGTCACTTGGCATTTGTTGTTTATTCTCAAAAAACAATAAACAGATTCAAACTGTTCAACATGTCAAATACTACAATTGTATAATTCAGAACTTCCCAGACTTCCTTGATTTCCTGGACCCTTAGTGTCTCAGTAATTTTTCCATGGTGCTTGCTATAATAATTAGGTATTGCTTTTGGCCTGTTTATGAAGTAGTGAGATCCAAACAACTTAATAATTTATGTCTTAACTTAGTAACCTTTTGGGAAAAAAAAATACACACAAATTAAAAGATATTTTAAATAACCATAATTACATATAAAGTGGATTTGTGCTCCTGGAATTTCAACCTTGGAATTAGATTGGATGCTGCCACCCTTATTTCCTATTCCATATTGATTTTCATTCACTATTCATTTTTATCACATCAGTGAAAAACCAGCTTTATAAAAGTGTGACCTCATTGAAAGAAATGTAGTGCAATCTAATGTTGAAATATGAACTACCTCAAGTCAATAGTTCACACCATATCTGACAGATGCTACATTTTGCTGCATATTCCTTGTAAATTTAAAATCTGGTGAATGTAATTCTGAAGAAACCATTGATACACAACCAATCAGAATTTTGTTTCTGAGTATATCAGGGCTTTAGATATCCATGTCTATTTTCCATGGGCTTGTTTTTCATTTCAAGGATGAACAACCACTTGAGCCTCATTTGTTGTTGCTGTTGTTTTGGTTCCTAAAAATACAACTTCAATTTATTTCTCAATTCTCCAAATGTCTCTGTATCAAACATTATTGATTTGCAATATATTTAAAGGCACAAGGGAAACAGTCAAAGACTTCTGTGTGTGTAACTACTCACCTATAGTAAATATGTTCTGTACAGATATTATTTTTATAGTTTTCTTACAATGGAATAATATGTGCTTCCACCCAAGTTCTCTTTTCAGACCCTTTACCCAAACACCTGCAATTAACACATTTTTAACATAATCATATTCATGTACAAAAAAACAGTAGCCAGGAAACATATAATTAGAAAAGCAGATATGAAAAGGCAAGAAGTACGGAGAAACTAAAAGAATAGAGGTAAAAAAATTGAGGAAAACCTTTCGTTACTGATTATTAAATCATAAATGGAAAGAATCCAAAGCCATTGTAATAAAAAGCAACTTATGAAAAGTTTCATTCATGACTAAAAAATTGAGAAAACATATCTATGTGTATACATATATGCATATGTGTGTGTATGCATTTTCTAAGGGAATCCAAATTTTAAGTCCAATAATTAATATATTGCACCTTACTACATTAGGCAAGAAATACATTATTATTCTCATTTTACATTGAGATTGGGTACTTTGAAAGATGATCCCATCAGTAAATTGTAACAAATCCACTAGAACAGGCCTCCAAGTACTCAGGGGATTAATCGTTTAACTAATAGGCAATGTCATAGCCTAGCCAGTGCTTGGAATTGTTGTTAATCACATTGCAAACTAAGATCTTCATACAGATTTGTGTGTGATTTAAGCATGAACATATGGCTATGCTCGAGGCATGGTCACTGAAGGATCCTAAACATTATTGTTCCCATTCTTTTATCTTTAGCAGAATAAGAGGTAATCCCTCTTAATGGTTCCATACTGTATCTTCTCTTGAAGGGAACAACAGGACAAGCCAATGAGGCTAATCACTTGGATGGGAATGGAGAAAATACTCTGGCAGTTTAAAAAGATGTCATTAGGAGAGAGAAAACAAAACAAAACAAAAACAAGAATTTCAAGTCCTCCTCTTTGGATGTTGGATACAAAATATAGGAAACATTTATAGCCTTCATGGAAGCTATAGGGCATTGCCCAGCCCCCAAAACTCAATTCATATATACTAGTTGCAAAACAGGGTTGCTGTTCTCTGGTTTTCATGTAGCTCCATCTACAGTTGTATAACGCTCCAACCCTGATGGTGTTCAAAGTTTGATAGATTGGAATAATTGCCTTTAATTTTAGTATTTTGCAAGATAAATTATATTATTTTGTATTTTAAATAAAGAATAAGAATGTTTTACACTGAATACAATCCTTATCAAAATACCAATAGCATTTTTCACAGAATTAGAATAATCCTAAAATTTGTTTGGAACTACAAAAGACCCCAAATAGCCAAAACAATCTTGTAAAAGAAAAACAAAGCTGGAGATATCATAATTCCAGATTTAAAGTTATAATTCAAAACTACAGTAATCAAAACAGTATGGTATGGGCACAAAAAATAGATGTATTGATCAATAGAACAGAATGGAAAGCCCAGAAACAAACCCATGATTTTATGGTCAATTACTTTTCAACCAAAGAGGCAAGAAAATGCAATGGGAAAAAGTCTTTTCAACAAATGGTGTTGGGAATGAGCAACATGTAAAATGAAATTGGACCACTTGCTTAGACCATACACAAAAATAAACTCAAAATGGACTAAGGATCTGTAAGTGAGACCTGAAAACCATAAAAAGAGAGCACAGGCAATAATGTCTCTGACAGAGAAACAGCTGTAGCAACATCTTCTAGATAGGTCTCCTGAGGCAAAGGAAATAAAAGCAAAAATTAACTATTAAGACTACATCAAAATAAGACGCTTCTGCACAGTGAAGGAAACAGTCAACAAAACTATAAGACAACCTGAGAGAAGATATTTGCAAATGACATATCTGACAAAAGGTTAGTATTCAAAATACATAAAGAACTTTAATACATAAAACACACACAAAAAAAACCCAAAAAATCAAATTAAAAATCAAGCAAAAGACATAGATAGACACTTCTCCAAATAAGACATCCAGATGGCCAACAAACACATGAAAACATGCTCAATATTACCCATCATCAGGGAAATGCAAATCCCAACCACAATGAAGTATCATCTCACACTTCTCAGGATGGTTGAAATCAAAAACATAAGAGACAACAAGCATTGGCAAGGATATGGAGAAAAAGGAACTCTTGTGTACTATTGGTAGGAATGCAAACTGGGGCAGCCACTGTGGAAACCATTATGGAGGTTCCTCAAAAATTAAAAAGATAGAACTGCTCTATGGTCTAGTAATCACACTCCTGAATTTACACAAAGAATGTTAAAACACTAATTCGAAAGGATATATACACCCCTATATTTATTGTAGTGTTACAATGGAATCAGCCCAAGTGTCCATTGATAGATGAATGGATAAAGAAGATATGTATGTGTATATGTGTGTATTGTATACATAAATATAATATATATTTTAAAAACCCATAAAAAAGAATTAAATCTTGCCATTTTCAGCAACATGGATAGAGCTAGAGAGTATAATGCTAAGCAAAATAAGTCAGAGAAAGACAAATACAATACAATTTCATTAATTTGTAGAATTTAAGAAACAAAACAAAGAGAGACAAACCAAGAAACAAACTCTTAACTATAGAGAACAGATGGTTACCAAAGGGTGTGTGTGTGTGTGTGTGTGTGTGTGTGTGTGTGTGTGTGTGTGGCAGGGGCGGGGGGTGGGTGCCAGGTAAAACAAGTGAAGGAGATTAAGTATACACTTATCATGATGAACACTAAGTAATGTATAGAATTGTTGAATCATTATGCTGTACACCTGAAGCTAATATAACACTATACATTATACTGGGATTAAAATGAAAAACTCTTAAAAAAAGCAATGTTTTAAGGATGTCTGGTGGCTCAGTTGGTTAAGCATTTGATTTTGGCTCAGGTCATGATCTCACAGGTTCATGAGTTTGAGCCCTGCATTGGCTTTGTGCTGACAGTGTGGACTCTGCTTTGGATTCTCTGTCTCCCTCCCTCTCTTCCCCTCACCCACTCATGCTCACATGCATGCACATGCATTCTCTTTCTCTCTCTCAAACATAAATATTTAAAAAAAAATGTTTTACACTGAAGCAAAAACACCACATAAACAGAAGTTTAATGAAAAAAAAAGTTCTATAAATGTTTTTACCTAAAAAACTATATTTTATTGA
Source organism: Panthera uncia (assembly GCF_023721935.1). Classification (NCBI taxonomy): domain Eukaryota; kingdom Metazoa; phylum Chordata; class Mammalia; order Carnivora; family Felidae; genus Panthera; species Panthera uncia. Next base: position 91,042,141 of record NW_026057584.1, on the reverse strand, counting down.
CATATTCTTTAAATAGATTAAGTATAAGATCTTAAATTTATCAGCTTTTCATCTGCAGTGTATCTTTCAAATATTATAATATTGCCTTATCCTAAGTATCTTGTCTGATCCTAAGATTCAAAAAAAATAAAAATGAAAAACAATGCTTAAGTACTACATAGTAATCCACCAATCCGTTAGCTTTCTAGACTTCCCTTAGAAGGCTAGTCAGTATCAATTTACAGAAACACTAAATATACACATGACTTAATATTTGGTGCATTTTCTTCACTAAAAGTGATTCATCTGCTTCTAGGCATTATATGCTACTACCAGTTCATTTAGTCCATCTTCAAACATAATGAGTAAATTTATAATTAAAATTTTAATTTGTAATAATTAAATCTAGTTCTAAATTGAAAAATAGGTCAACATTAGTCACTTTTAAGGATACAAACTATCCATAAATCTGTGAGGACAAACATTTTAGTTTAAGAAAAATAGTAAATTTATGCCTCTTTTCAAACAAGCTTAAGTAAAACTTTGATTGCAAATAATTCATAGAAATCCTAGCAGGGCTATGCAGAGTACAGATACAAGGTGCTGAATTTATTTGAATTCAATTGAAATACAGAATTGATTTTCCTTGCCGGCAGTTTTCTGAAATGTACATTATGGCTTTGTTTAGTTAAACCAGTTATGACACTTGAGCCTCTGAAATGCTAATATACCTGCACCAAGCCTCCAAGTGTGTTGATTTTGCTTCTTTGGTGGAACAAATTTCAATCCCTTTCAGGCAGAAAACTAAGATGAGCAGATATTTGTGCAATGTATATGTTAATTAAAGCACACTGTTCCCTAAGGGCTGGGAAGCAAAGAATGTATTATTATGGGTATTTTAAGGAAGACATTCACTTATATAAAATTCAAGACCAATAGGGCAGGAAAGTATATTGCCATATATATATATATATATATTTAAAAATAAGAAAAAGTCATGCTTTTCAAAATAAATGTGGATGCTTTAATGTAACAGCAATGTGTCTCCAATCAAAAATTATATCATGCTGATGGTCACTGTAAAAAGAGATTTCAAAATGGAGCAAGCAAGCCTAGTTAAGAGAGTCTCCTTTAAAATAGACTCAGGAGACCATAAAGGATTAAGAATTTTTGCATGGCCTCATGGGAGGACCTATGAGTCCTCAGCCAGAACTTAACTTCTTCCTCACCATGACAGCTGAATTGTTTGCATTCTTCACTTGAAAAGGAGCCAAAGCTATTTGATAAATTTCAATCCTTCATTTGCATATTAATCCAATTTAGCCCAGTTAACCTAGCTTCAATCCCTTTTTTGCATAGAGGAAATAAATGAGAACTATCCTCATCACCTTTCACCTTTATACCCCTTTTTTGTCTCCCTTAGAATAGGGGTCAGGTTTCTACTTGATGCTGTCTCCCAAACTGCAATTCCAATTGCTTAAGTAAATGCCTGTTTGCTTAAATTTTTAGTGAATTCTTCCTTGGTTGACATTTCTTGGCATAGCTGACAGGATCCAGAGCAATGGATACTGGATCCTGGTTGCCTGTGTGGACATGAAGATGATGACTCCGAGAGACCATTGTTCTCTATGCATTTCCAATGTGTGAAGCTCAGAGTTCTAGTTGTGAGGTCTCCTGGATCTGAACCTCCTACACCTCTTTTACTCAATGTTCAGACCAACTTTATTTGAGCAAGCTAACCGGTTCTGTCCTCACTCTAATGCCATTCTCCCCTTAAATGGGGGAGGATTTGGGTTTCAAGATATTTATTGGTGAGTGCTCAACTTATTTTCTGGTGGCCATGTTTTCTTTAAACTTAAATTGTTTCCAAATCATAGGAAATGTTTCCTCTATAACAGCCCTAAATGATCAACCTTCTTTGGGAATGCCAGCTGGATTTTTTTGTAAAGATTATGGTCCTCATCCTATAAATGTTTTTCCTATTAGAATCACATTACCCAGGATAATTTAAAATTTCATGGGCTAAAATGGGACACTTTTGATATCCCCAAATTATTCTATGTGTGCACAACTGGAAAGAGAAAGATTATAAAAATCAAAGCAAAAGAGTGGAAAGCTTATTTTAATTGGCATCTGGAGGCCTACAAAAGAAATACTAAAAAGGTTGCTTCCCTTCAAGGAGTTAACTCAAAATGTTCAAAAGCTAATTGAGGTCTTTTGAGAGGCTTTCAAATTTGATATGTGGGCTGAAGCCTCACAAACTCCTCCTCTTCTCAAACTCCTCCTCTTCTACCTCCTCCTTTCGCCCTACCCACCATTCTTTCCCCTAAGATTTCAACACTTTCCTTCTCCTGTTCCCTCCCCATGCTGTTTCTATCCCTTACTATCCACTTTTTCCTCTATATTCTTAGCAAAACAGCAGATTTTAAAAAATCAAGTTAACTGCCAGATTGTGAATTTTCTTTAAACTTTCTAGGCAGGACTGAAGGGGTACAGAGCAAGTTTCCCCAAAATATGGACTATTTTGAGCTGAAGGCAATGGAGACCCTATAGACTCATAAGAAATACCTATCACATAGACCAATGGAATAGAATAGAGACTCCAGAATTGGACCTACAAATGTATGGCCCACTGATCTTTGACAAAGCAGGAAAGAATACCCAATGGAAACAAGACAGTCTCTTTAACAAATGGTGCTGGGAGAACTGGACAGCAACAGGCAGAAGAATGACCCTAGACCACTTTCTTACACCATACACAAAAATAAACTCAAAATGGATGAAAGACCTGAATGTGAGACAGAAAACCATCAAAACCCTAGAGAAGAAAGAAGGAAAATACCTCTCTGACCTCGGCCACAGCAATTTCTTACTTGACACATCTCCAAAGGCAAGGGAATTAAAAGCAAAAATGAACTATTGGAACCTCATCAAGATAAAAAGCTTCTGCACTGCAAAGGAAACAATCAACAAAACTAAAAGGCAACTGACAGAATGGGAAAGGATATTTGCAAATGACATATCAAACAAAGGGCTAGTATCTAATATCTATAAAGAACTCACCAAACCCCACACCTGAAAAACAAATAATTCAGTGAAGAAATGGGCAGAAAACATGAATAGACACTTCTCTAAAGACATCCAGATGGCCAACAGGCATATGAAAAGATGCTCAAAGTCACTCCTCATCAGGGAAATACAAATCAAAACCACACTGAGATATCACCTCATGCCAGTCAGAGTGGCTAAAGTGAACAAATCAGGAGACTATAGATGCTGGAGAGGATGTGGAGAAACGGGAACTCTCTTGCACTGTTGGTGGGAATGCAAACTGGTGCAGCCACTCTGGAAAACGGTGTGAAGGTTCCTCAAAAAATTAAAAATAGATCTATCCTATGACTCAGCAATAGCACTGCTAAGAATTTACCCAAGGGATATAGGAGTGCTGATACATAGGGGCACTTGTACCCCAATGTTTATAGCCTCACTTTCAACAATAGCCAAATTATGGAAAGAGCCCAAATGTCTATCAACTGATGAATAAAGAAACTGTGGTTTATACTCACAATGGAATACTATTTGGCAATGAGAACGAATGAAATATGGTCCTTTGTAGCAACGTGGATGGAACTGGAGAGTGTTATGCTAAGTGAAATAAGTCATACAGAGAAAGACAGACACCATATGTTTTCACTTTTATGTGGATCCTGAGAAACTTAACAGAAGGCCATGGGGAAGGGGAAGAGGGAAAAAAAAAAAAAAAGAGGGAGGGAGGCAAACCATAAGAGACTCTTAAAAACTTGAGAGTAAACTGAGGGTTGATGGTGGGTGGAAGGGAGGGGAAAGTGGGTGATGGGCATTGAGGAGGGCACCTGTTGGGATGAGCACTGGGTGTTGTATGGTGCCTCATTTTGTCTTCCTGCCTGGGGCATATTGGTTGTGGGGTTTGGGGAATATCTTTGGGAGTAACTCTGCATCTCAGGGAGTATTCTCACAACTTCTTTAGTACCCATCTTACACCAAAGCGATGGTTCTTAAATACTGCCAGAAATATTTATTGTTTCTCCTGGCTGAAAACTGGAAAGTTTTCTTTTTGTTTTTTTTATTAGCTCTGCAGTCAAATGTCAACCAGATTGGAAGCCGATATTCAAAGCCTGATAGGAATCTTTTTTAAAACACCATCTCCTTTAAGTTAAAATTAGAGCTATGTATCCAGAAGGAAAGAAGCAAATTGAAGATAATGTAGTTAGATAAGTGGATCAACCTCTGATGTCATTTAAGTTACAACCCAATTCCTGGGTTACAACCCAATTCCTGGAGGAATTAAAAGCAACTGTCCTTATCTTAAAGATCTTTTCAAAAACTAGAAATGTAGCTCTAGAAGAAATTCAAAGTTCACCTATTTCTTTACCAATCCCAAACTTGCCCTGTTTATCTCAAAAGGCTTGTAAATTATTTGCCTTAGGAAAAGGAAGCTCTTCTTCTAGGAACTTACATTTTTTCTCCATCCCTTAAAGTTACTCATCTTATCATGTCTTTAAAATGTACACACAGGCCACAATCATCTGAGATGAATGGGGGAAGAAAAGGTGGGGGGAAAGAGGCCTCTTTAAAACAAACTTCCAAAATGTCTCTTGTGCCCAACTCTAGCATAGCCTCCTTAAGATTAATTCCAGGGACAAATAGAAATCTTAAAAATTTTCTCCACAAATTAGGAACTACACACCCACACACACCCATACACACCCACACCCACACACACACACACACACACACACACACAAATTAATGATGTAAATGTGAGATATTTTTATACCTCTGGATGGCACTGTTAAAACTAATTTGTAAAGAGCTTTATTTAGTTGGTTTTAAAACAAGTGCTTGTAAAAATTGAGCATTCTAAAACTCTCAGGAAGATAGAAACTAACCCAAACATTTTTCAAGTTCACATGATCTGGAAAAATATTCAGTATAAAATCTAGCTTAAATTTGTTGGTTTAATTAAAACAGGCATGTCTTTAGAGTTATCTACATCGAATATGATGCAGATAAACTTATTCTACCTGAATTTACTAGTTATATTAAATGGTTTATCTGTTGCAATTTGTCAGCAAAAATAACATAAAGATGATGGTTAGCTGTTTAATGTCCTGTAAAACTTTTATTTCTAATCTAAACATAGTTATAAAGAACATGTATATTAAATAGATATAAATAAAATTTAAAATTTTTAACTTTTAAGTAGCCTTCCAAATATTTTAATAATTATCTGGATCATTTTCTAAACAGGACAAATACTACAACATTAATTACTAAACAGGTTTATCTACTTTTGGTTTCTTATTACAGAGGAACTAAAACATATTTGGAAATACTAGTGATGAAGGAGCATAAGGTAAGCTGAGGGCCAAGCACAAGCTAACAACACCCCCCTCTCCCCTAGGTGGGATGTGACATTCCTCAGACACTTCTGCCTGCCCAGTAAGAAAGGAAAGGGGAAAACAAATGGTTCACTGATAAGAGATGACAGTCATATAGGACATAAATCTCCATCAGTTTACATATGTCCTTAGTAAATTACAAGAAAAAGACAATATTATCACTAGCCTAATCTCCAGAAACCTATAGACTCAGTTTCCTGGAGTTCCAATATCACTCTCTCCTCCAGAGTGATATGGACAACAAAGGCAAAAAATAAATGGAAAGTAAAATTACATTTCCTTATAACATGCAGCCCATTGACAAGTACTTGAGGCAAATACAAATTGTAACATTTCTCCAGGAACCCCCTATTATCCTAATGTTAATACCTTATCAGAGGGAAAACAACCTTAGCTTAACAATAGCAAGGACCCTAGCATCTTAAGAGTCCTCTTTAGCCTTCTGTGGAGGCCTCCCTTTTGCCTTTACCTCCCCCAACTCAATAGTATATAGTCAGGCATTCTTCACAACCCCAGTGCAGCTCTTTCTGGCAATGGATCCTGTCCCCTTGCTTTAATAAAATCACTTTTGTGCACCAAAGACATCTCAAGAATTAGTTCTTGGCCATCATCTCTGGACCCCTACCAGTCCAAAACTCCATCACTAATCCTACATTGGAAAAATTTTAAAGGCATATGATTCTAGAAATTATGAAGTATCTTCATATTTTTGCAAATCTAAAGGATGCTGGTATAATAGTTTTAGTTGTTTAGGAAAAAAAGGGGGAGGGGGACCCAAGGCTCAAAATGGTGTCACTTACAAAGTTCCCACTGGGACTTTGTATCTAATCTAATTGTACTTTTAACCTCCCCACAGAAAAGTAGCCTAGACTGGTCAGTCAGGAATGTTTTGATCAGCACCAATGAAAAACTCAGTTACATGGGTCCTCTCCAACCCCCAAAGGAAGATGAAGCAATCTGCCTGATAAGACACCCTGCCCTTTCCCCTAAAGGAAAGTGACCTTGTCTAAAATAATCCTTTATTTTCTTCTGTTAATAACTTCCTTATCCCATCTCCTCCTTCCTATGAAAACATTCGGTTTTGTTTTTGCTTTGAGACAAAGTGCACATGTGGGAGGGGCAGAGAGACAGAGACAGAGACAGAGACAGAGAGACAATCCCAAGCAGGCTCTACATTGTCAGCACAGAGCCTAATGTGGGGCTTGAAATCATGAACTGTGAGATCATAACCTGAGCTGAAATCAAGAGTCTGATGCTTAACAAACTAAGCTACCCAGGTGCCCCCAAACTTTCCATTTTGTACAACTCCTCAGAGCACCTCTGTATGTGGTAGGTGAGTTAAGAAATGCCTTATTAAAAAGTGCCTGATTCATGAATCATTTAATAAAGCCAATCAGATCTTCAGCCTTACTTGGTTTTGTTTTTTAACATATTTGGTGACAGTGGTGGGATCTGAAGTGAACATCCCCCAGCATTTGGAGACAAGAAACAGAGGCATGGCGTCTATGTGTCCTTTTAATTTGTGATCTTGTCATTTCAGAGGCAGCTCAGTCTGAGCTCTGCTCTGTTTTGTATTTGAGCTCCTGATCTAATTGGCTTTCCTTTACAGGGCGGTTCAGCTTGAGCTGGCAGAGAAGTATAACCATAGCCCAGCTGAGTTGGCAGTTCTGCCCAGAGCCCAGTTGAGCTGGCATATTTTGCTGCAGACTCAAGCCCCTAGCCTTCCAGGCTATAGTTCCTGGGTGGAAAATGTCAGTAAGGTTTCATAGGAATTGGTGGTGGGGCTCACAGGGCCTTTTTATGGCCAGGATGCAGGACTACTAATACATTAAGGACAATGTTTATATTGTTTTGTGTATATAAAGGCTATTTCTAGTGGGGATCTAGGAGCCCAAAAAACTGCAAAAACTGATGTGCATAGGTTGAGTATTGGAAGGTTATTACAGTGCTTGCCACTTTAAAACAGGCTTGCATGATAGGATAAGTTGGTCATAGGATATGTTAGACTGACACTAGATCACCTGCTGACTTCCAGTAAACTGTACAAAAAGGCACACTTCCCAATTCCCAACCCAGCAGCACATCCCTTTTGGGTACTGGTTTGGCTCTAAGAAACCTGAAGTCTTAGCTCATAAGATATTTGAATTCTAAAGATCAAGCACACTACTTCCCTGCACACCTGTTTATCTTATCTAAGAATTATAGTCCCAGAAGTTGCAGATATCTAGCAAGAAAAAATTAAAATAAATAAATAAATAAACTAAAATCACAGTGGCCATTATGGGGAATGTTCCAGTTAGACAAGATTGTTCATTTAAAAAGTGCACTTAAAAAATAGTGTTCCCAAATTAAACAAAATGGGATGTCTATTTTAACTGGTGTACAGAAGTCTCCAAAAGGCTTCAAGAGTCCAAAATAGTCTCATTAAAAATTCATTACAAAGGTTAATAAAACACACACACACACACACACACACACACACACACACACACACACAGAGTACCTGAAACAAAAGATTGTAATACTGACCTAACTCCTACTCCTCCTTTCTATCCTTCTTTACCTGAGTTCTCAGTCTACTAATTTTCTGTCTCAACTGCCTTTCTATTCTGAAGCAACAATTACATTTTAAAATAAAACCACCTGAAGTTACAGGAGATCTTCCTCAGATACTTCATTCTTTGGTCAAAGATTAAATAAAAGCCATAGGGGAAAAAAAAAAACCCAAAAACAAAAATAAAACCAAAAAAAAAAGCTTAAACCCAGGAAGAATCCTCAGAACTTGTTTTTAATTGATTACCTCCTGAGCACAGTTGAGAGGGGAAAATAAAAATTCATGTTATCCCTTCCTTTCCTAATCCAGATTCGCTGGTTATTAATCCCTTTCCTCCTGGGAATAACTATTTCCTTCTTGCAAGTCTTGTTTTACATCCTAAGAACAAGATTTGGCTTTCTGCCTGCCTGTGACATGCAGGTTGTCAGTTCTTTATTTGGCTATCTTTGAGAGTGGCTCTAAACTCTATAAAAATAGTATCCTTTGTACCCTCTTTGCAAATGTCTTTTAGGTCCATGTGGGCTAATACTGCTAGAAATCTTTACTGTTTGTCCTGGCTAAAACATAACAAGATATTTTTTAAAAATTTAATAGCTCTATAATCAGAATTTTGGCCAAATTAAAAGCTGATATTCAAAGCCAGATAATAATTTGTTTAGGTCTTCTCCCCTAAGCTAAATGTATTCAGAGCAGAAAAAAAAGACTTTCTCATAGGTGGATGGGTGTGTCAGTCCTTTAATATTATTTAGGGCACAACCAAATTCTTTGAGAAATTAAAAAAACAGCTGTTCTTGTTTTACAACTCTAGTCTTTACAGGACCAGAGACACAGTTCCAAAAACAATTCCAAGACCAATCCTTTTCACTAATTCCCAAACCTCCCTTATTTATCTCAAAAGGATTATAAGTATTGTAAAAAGTCTGGCCTTAAAAGAGCAAAAGTCCTTCTAGAAAGTGCTTGCATTTTCCCCTGTGCCTCTATAATGTAAATATACAGTGTTCTGCCTGGTCTTCTGCAGGGATTCTTTAATTAGCCCATCTCTTTAAAATGCAAATTTCAGGGATGTAAAAACAAGGGGGAGAAGCCATTTAAAACTTAACTGGTCAAGGACAAATACAAATCTTAAGTATATTCTCCACAAATATTAACTTATTAATATAACCTTAACATACACACACACACACACACACATATATATATATATATGTATAATTAATATGACCTTAATTTATTACATCTACCAGAAAAACAAAGTCACATCCAGCCTTTATAACTAGTAAATTTTATACCTATTTGATGGCAGTAATTTTAAAACAGAAGCTATAAGGTTTGCATCTAACTGTATGTTGACATGTGTTTATATTTGTGTTGTAAATGTGTTTCTCTATCTCCAGATGGTATTGCTAAAATTAATTTGTAAAATAACATTTAGCTGGTTTGAAGACAAGCACTTATAAAAATTGAGCATTTTAAAACTCAGAAAGATAAAAGCTACCCCAATGTTTTTAAGGTTCATGGGATCTAAAAAATATATATATCTGATATAAAAGTTAGTTTGAAATTGATGGTTTAATTAACATAGACATCTCATTTCAACTTATCAATATCAAATATGACACAAACGACCTGATGAGTGAGTGTGGGGCAAGTTGAGGGCAAAGTACAGGCTAACAGCACCCCCACCCAGGTGGGATATGTGTAATATTCCTCAGGAGCTCCTGGCTGCCCAAGGACAAAGGAAAAGACAGAAAACAGATGGTTAAACTGTTAAGAGTCTCCATCAGTTTACATATATCTTAGTACAATTACAAAAAAGGGCAATCTTATCAATAGCCTAAAATCCAGAAACTCCTTATAGTCTTAATGTTTATGCTTTGCTAGAAGGAAAAACAACCTTAGCTTGACAACAGAGAGGCCTCCCTCCAGTAATCTGTGAGTCTTTAGCATATGAAATCTCTTTGGAAACTTCCCTTTTGACTTTACCTCCCCCAAGTCCATGGTATATAACCAATCATTCTTTACAACACCAGTGCAGCTCTTTCTGCCCACTGGTCCTGTGCCTGTGCTTTAATAAAATCACTATTTTGCACCAAAGACTTCTTCAAGAATTCTTTCTTGGCCCTCAACTCTGAACTGTACCCACCCCATCCTCCCCCCACCACCATAGTTCCTAACCTCATCATCATAACCCACTTTTATTCTACTTAAATTTATTAAATTCATATTCTACCTGTTGCAATCTGTCACCAAAAGTGACTTAAAATGATGGTTGATTTTGTTTGTCTCATGAACTTTTTCTGGGTAATTGTTAAGAATAAGTGGAATAGATAAATGGTTTGTAGGTAACATTTAAATAGCTTCCAAAATATTGTTAACCTAAAACTTTGCAGTTTTGCTAGGTTAAATGATGTATTGGGTTAATTTTGTTGGATATCTAAGTCTTTTCCAAGTAAGATAAAATAGTAAAATATTGATTATTAAACATAGGTTTATGTATCTTTCTTATCACAAAGAAACTAAAGATAAATTTGGATATCTAGGTAAAAAGTTTTCTAAGCATTAAGAATTATAATAAATATAATTAAAACTACTGGAATACTAAGGGAAACAACTCTGTAAGCAAGAAATGTAAGAAATGTGTTTTTGAAAAAAAGAGAATTTTTTTGGTAAGAAATGAGAAATGGGAATACATTTTTGTGAAGGGAAAAGTAAGTAATTTTCTCTTAAAATGAGACTCGTTTATAGAGAAGGAAAATTTAGGATAAAATATAAATGAAAAAGAAAGTTGTAGAAAGTTTGTGAGAAAAAGCAGCTTTGGAAAAGAATTATATGAGTAGTCAGAACTAAGATTGAAGTAACTAAGTTTATATATATGTAATATATATAAAATATATAGTATGTAATTTATATAATATATAAGATATATATTATATAGTAAATATGATATATATTATATAATAAACATACATGTAAACAATATATACAATATATATTATAAATATAAATAAATATATAACATATTATTTATGTATATGAAGTTTATATATATTTATATATAAATATATATAAAGTTTATATATATTTGTATATAAATATATATAAAGTTTATATATATTTATATATTTATATATAAATATATATAAAGGTCTTTTTAACCTGGAATATCCAAAAGATTTGTTAATTAGATTATTTAATATGTAAAATACATAGAAAATATTGCCAGATAAATAATACTAAGACTTCTTTAGATTATGTTTGTAAGATTGTGGCATATATAGACAAAGTGCATTTCTGTTTTCTGCAAAAATGGTCCCTTTATCAGATTTTCACCATTCTAATGTCCTGTGATATGGCAATAATCTGCTTCTGGAAAAAAATTAATAGACAAATGATGGCTATAAATTCAATAAATAGGACTGTGAGAAGCCCCAAACAGCCACTTGGTTTTTCCAGGCTCCCTGACAAACCCCATTTTTCAGTTTTTACATTCCTTCACCCACAATAGTACATTTAAAATGACTCAAATTATCAACAGACATTTGTGTAGAGACTTCTATAAAATTTTAAAACTTGCAACTGGACCTTATTCAATTGCCATTTAGTATGAGTTATCAATACGTTCTTGTTACTGTATATATGTTTTCTAGATATGTTAAAGCCTTTCTTTGGCTTAAGGCTGATGTCCTTGCAGTAAAACAAAACAAAACAAAACTGTAAAAAAAAAAAAAAAAAAAAAGAAGGAAAGAAAAGAAAAGAAAAAGTTTTGGGCACCTTGGTGGTTCAGTACATTCAATGTCTAACTTCAGCTCAGGTCATGATCTCAAGGTTCGTGAGTTCAAGCATAACATCAGATTCCCTGTTGTCGGCATAGAGCCAGCTTTGGATCCTCTGTCCCCCTTCCTCTCTATCCCTCCCGTGCTGGTTCTTTCTCTCCCTTTGAAAATAAATAAATAAGCCTAAAAAAAAGTTTCCCACCTGGAGTGTACTTTCCATTAACTCCAGTGATCAAGGCAGCCACTGAATACATCATAGAAACCTTAGTAAAAACCTTGCAAAATTCTTGATATTCTATCAGTACACAACCTCCTCCTGATCTGTTGTCTTACCCTAGTATGACCTGATGTTTAAGTTTCTAATGTTAAATCTCTAATGTTTTATACTCAGGCTTCATCAACTTGTTAAAAAAGCGTTCCTAAATTCCAATTCAAAAAAGCCTGTCCATCACAGTCTATAGCCCAGTAACTGGTATTCTAAAGCAAAGACACCCCTTGCACCATTAAAAGCAACCTTACCAAGTGCTTCTGACCACCGACACTGCTGCCAAACTAAAAGATGCTAGAGACCTCTAAGCCAAATTGACAAGGAGAATTAACTAATATCAAGGTGTGGACTTCTTCCATCCAAGACACCAGATCAAGACTTCATACTTCAACTAAATATAAAACCCTTTCTCTTTCTTTTCCTTTCCTTTACTCTGGCATTGGCCTAAAAAGATGGAAATCTCATTAGTATCTCCCAGACCTCTGCAAAAGAAAGGTAACTTATTTCAGGCTAAGAAGAAAAAAAAAAAATCTAACTGTGCCTTTAAATTTTCATAAGTAAGACATCTCATTGGTCACTCCCCTAAATTCACTTTGTTGAATTAAAAAGGAAACCTCTTTTGGCAGGTCCCCATTTCCCTGGTTAGGGATAAATGTAAATGAACTTATGATCAAAAATTTCTCCTTAATTCTTAAAATTATTACAAAATCTTCTAAAGCAATAGCAGCCTAACAAAAATCTTTAGTCTCTCTGGCCTAAGTTGTCCTTAATAATAGAATAGCTCTTGATTATCTTTGAGCTCAGCAAGGAGGGATCTGGGCCGTGTCCAACACCATCTGCCATGCCTGGATTAACCTTTCTGGAGAAGTTAAAACTTGATTACATAGGAATAAGCCAACTTGGTCTAAAACAGTAACTCCTTCCATGAGATCTTTGACTTATCTGAGTTTGACTGGTTTAGGTCTTGGAGACCATGGTTCTTAAAGTACACTCCAAATATTGGGAACTGTCCCACTTATAGTAACCATAATCATCCCCCTGGGTGTACTATATTCTCTCAAATGTTTTAAATGCCTATTAATAGCCACTAACCACCAAGCTAACCACCAAATGATCTTCTTAAGACTGGAACATCTAAGGAATGAGGTAAATAACTGGCTTAAACAATGTGAATGAGAAGCTGTGACCTAGGACTAAAAAAACCATCAGGATTTATAGATATTAAAGGCTCTACAAAAAATGTGACCTGTACCTCCAGGAAATATGGGGGAGTACGAGGATCCTAAGCTTACCTCTTCTCACAAACACACCTAGATAACACCCACATCAATGTAAATAACACAGATAATGACCTGAAAACTGGCAGAACAGACTCTCTGAAGCTAAATATAGAGAAGAGGCTAGGAAGGTCAGAGATGGGTGAGGAGCTAAATAGGCCCTCAGGACTGTCCCTCAGAGGGAGGAATGCCATCGATACAGAGAGTGGAGAGAAATAGATCCCCACATCAGGCACCCAGGTATGGGGAACCCACCTAGGGAAGATGAATTCTCATAACGTTTGGCTTTGAAAACCAGAGCAACCTTATTTTACAAGTTCTTACAATCAGTGTGGCTTAACATCTGGAATTTTAAAAATTGGTGGGCTCAGGTCTGGTAGGGCAACAGGAGGGCAACAGGAAACTAAGTCTCCATCCTTGAACAGATAGCACAACAAACACACTCACAGAGATACAACATGGAAGCAGCAGCTTGAAGAATCCTGGGGTATAAGGGAGACTTATTTACTAATCTCAGAGTGTGTGCTAGAGGGGCAGGGATCTTTGGGAAACTTCTCCAAGAACAAAAGAGCTAGGCATGGTATGTGTGGGGTACCATTTCTCTCCCCAACCCTCCAGCCTAGATAACACAGAACTAGCATAGCTAGAACACTTCCCACCTAGTTTGCTAAGAGCATGCCCCACCCCCATGTGCTTCTGCAGATCTGCTCTCTCTCCAGCTGGCCTCTGCATTTTGGGCAGATACAAGTCCTTCCTACAACAGACAGTGAGGAACTGACTGACACTGTGTTTCCTAGCTCTACACTCTCCTGTGAATTCACCCTCTCCAGCCATAAGGCAGCAGTTTTCTAAAGCAGATCCAGGTCCCCTCCTCATAGCAGACCTGTGAAAACCTTGCTAGCACTCCTCACCCCAAACCCACGTTCTCCTGCAGCCCTGCCCCCTCCAGTACACACTGTGGAGCCCTGCAAAGTGATACTACAAGCCAGGCAGGGTGTAAGAAGCCCAAATAGGGGATAGCACCACTCCAAAGTAACTCCTGACCTGAAGATGGGAAGATAACAATATACACCAGTCTGACTGTGACCCCAGCAGTGGGCTGGGGATAAACACCTGGTTTAACTACAGAGCCTGCCCACCAATGAAAGATTTTCAGAGGATAACAATGGAAATCACTCTGCACTTGGGTGCTACTGCATCTCTGGCAAATGCCTGGTCTGACTCAACCATAGTCGTTCCACACTGGCCACTAACAACACAGGAACAAAATCCTGCCCACAACAGGCAAAGAGAGACATTGCAAATGACTAGACTGAAGGCAAAAGTGGCTCAGGCACACACAACATGCACAGACATCACTGCAGTGCCAGGTTCTGATGAACATAGACATTGCATTGCAGGACACTATAAGAGGTAGACTTCTTCCTCTGTAGGCCACTACTTTCAAGATGCAGGAGACATAGCTGACTTTCCTAACACATAGAAACAGACACAGAATGTTAGACAAAATGAGGAAGCCAAAGTATATGTCCCAAATGAAAGACAGGACAAAATCACAGCAAGAAAGCTAAACGAGAGAGAGAGAGAGAGAGAGAGAGAGAGAGAGAGAGACAATATGCTTGAGAGAAAATTTAAAGTAATGGTCATAAAGATACTCACTTGACTGGAGAAGAGTAGAGGACCCCAGTGAGACCCTAAACTAAGAGAGAAAACATAAAAAAAAAAAAGAAATAATGATGAAGAATTCAGTGGCTGAGATTAAAAATACAGTAGATGGAGTAAGAAATACACTAGAGGGGAAAAAAAAAACAGATCAGCAACCTGAAGGATAGTGTAATTGAAGGCAATCAAAGAGAACAGGAGAGGGAAAATAAATGCAAATAGACTTAAGGAAACTCAGTGATAATGTTTGCATTATAGGGATCCCATTAGAAGAGAAAAGGGGGCAGAAAATATAACTGAAGAAATAATAGCTGAAAATGCCCTGAATCATATCATATCTGATATGAAATAGATATCCATATTCTGGATGCCCAGAGAACCTCCAACAAAATAACCCCCAAGGAGGTCCACTCCAAGACACAGAATAATTGAAATGGCAAAAATTAGTGATAAAGAGAATTTGTAAAGTGGCAAGAAAAATAGTTATATACAAGGAAAACTCTATAACGCTATCAGCTGATTTTTCAGCATAAATTTTGTAGGCCAGAAGGGAGGGGCATGATATAGTCAAAGTGCTAAAAAGAAAAACCTGAAGCCAAGAATACTCTATTCAGCAGGATACCTGGGTAATTCAGTTGGTTAAGTGACCCACTTTGGCTCAGGTCATGATCTCGCAGTTTGTGAGTTCAAGCCCTACAATGGGCTCTCTGCTGTCAGCACAGAGCCTGCTTGAGATCCTCTGTCCCCTCTCTTTGCCCCTCCACCATGCATGCTCTCTCTCTTTCTTTCTCTCTCAAAAATAAGCATTTTAAAGGGCCATCTGGGTGGCTCAATCAGTTAATTGTCTGACTTCAGCTCAGGTCATGATCTCACAGTTCACAAGTTCAAGCCATCAACTTGATATAGACTGCTATATACATAACATGTTATATATAAACCTAATGATAACCACAAATAAAAACTGGTAATAGATATGCAAAAATTAAACAGAAAGAAATCCAAGTATATTAATAACTAAAGCCAGCAAACTGTGAGAAAAGGGAGTAAGAGGAGAAAGATACAGAAAAGAACTAAAAAAACAACCCATAAAGCAAGTAACAAAATGGCAAAAAGTAAATTCCTATCAATAATTTGAATGTAAATGGACTAAGTGTTCTAATCCAAAAATATAG
Source organism: Panthera uncia (assembly GCF_023721935.1). Classification (NCBI taxonomy): domain Eukaryota; kingdom Metazoa; phylum Chordata; class Mammalia; order Carnivora; family Felidae; genus Panthera; species Panthera uncia. The sequence goes on along the minus strand of NW_026057584.1, from coordinate 91,026,015 downwards.
GAGGGGATTTAAAAAAAAAAAGCAAGACCCATATATAGGCTGCCTACAAAAGACTTATTTCAAACCTAAAGACACATAAAAACTGAAAGTGAAGGGATGAAAAATCATTTATCATGCCAAAGGGAGTAAGAAGGAAGCCAGGATAACAACACCTACTTCAGGCAAAATAGTCTTTTGTTTTTAATTTTTTTAACATTTATTTATTTTTGAGAGAGAGACAAAGTCCAAGTGGGGGAGGGGCAGAGAGAAGGAGACACAGAATCTGAAGCAGGCTCTGGGCTCTGAGCAAGCTGTCAGCACAGAGCTCAATGCAGGGCTCGAACCCACAAAACATGAGATCGTGACCTGAGCCAAAGTCCGACGTTCAACCAACTGAGCCACCCAGATGCCCCATCAGGCACAATAGTCTTGAAAACAAAGACTGTAACAAGAGACAAAGAAGGACTCTATATAAAGGAAACAATCCAAGGAAAAGATAATAGCAATTGTAAACGTTCATCTACTCAAGATAGGAGCACCCAAACACAAAAAGTAGTTATTAACAAACATAAAGGAAGTAACTGACAGTGATAAGTAATAATAGGGGACTTTAACACCGCACTTATATCAGTGGATATTCCAAACTGAAAATCAAATAGGAGACAGTGGCTTTGAATAACACATTCAAAGTGTTGGATCAAAGTTGGATCTAACAAACATATTCAGAATATTCCCTCCTAAAACAGCAGAATACACATTCTTTTCAAGGACACATGGAACATTTGCCAGAATAGATCACATATTAACCCACAAAACAAGCCTCAAAAAATTAAAAAAGATTGAAGTTATACCATGCATCTTTTCTGACCACAACACTATGAAACTAGAAATTAATCACAAGAAAAAAATCTGGATAAAACACAAATACATGGAGATTAAATACTATTCTAACAAACAATGAACAGGTCAACCAAGAAATCAAAGAGGAAATAAAAGAATACATGGAGACAAATGAAAATGAAAACACAATGGTCCAAAATCTTTAGAATGTACCAAAAGCAGTTCTAAGAAGTTTATTACAATACAAGCCTACCTCAAAAGAGAAAAAGTATTTTTTCTTTTTTTCTTTTTAGTGTTTATTTACTTTTGAGACAGAGAGAGACAGAGCTTGAGCAGAGTAGGGGTAGGAAGAGAGGGAGATACAGAATCTGAAGGAGGCTCCAAGGTGTCAGCACAGAGCCAGACACGGGGCTTAAACTCACAAACCATGAGATTATGACCTGAGCTGAAGTCAGACGCTTAACTGATTGAGTCACCTGGGCACCCCTGTAAGAAAGTCTTAAATGAACAAACTAACCCTACATCTAAAGGAGCTAGAAAAGAAAGAACAAACTCCAAAATGGTAGAAGGATAGAAGGAAAGAAATAATAAGGATTAGAGAAGAAACAAATGAAATAGAAACTAAAAAAAACACAACCAAACAAAAAACAAACAAGCAAAAATAAATGATAAAATGTATCAGTGAAAGTAGGAGTTGGTTCATTAAAAAGATCAACAAAATTGGTAAAGATTTAGTCAGACTCATGAAAGAAAGAACAAAGGAAGGAAAGAGAAAGAGGATAAGAGGGAAAGAGGGAAGGAGGGAAGCAGGGAAAGAAGAAAGAGGGAAAGAAGGAAAGAGAAAGAGAAAAAAAGAAAAAGAAAAGAACTCAATATCAGAAATGAAAGACAAAAATAACACTGAAAATCACAAAACTATAATGGATTATAAGAGATTATGAAAATTTATATGTCAACAAATTGAACAACCTAGAAGAAAAGGATGAATTTATAAAAACATATAACCTCCCAAAACAGAAATGGAAACAAAAAGAAAATTTGATCAATTACCAGTAATGAAATAGAATTAGTAATCAAAAAACTCCCAAAAAACATAAGTTTAGGACCAGACTACCTCCCAGGTGAATTCTACCAAACATTTAAAGAAGAGTTAATGCCTATCATTCTCAAACTATTTCAAAAAATCAGAGAAGAAGGAAAGCTTCAAAATTCATTCTATGAGACCAGCATAATACAGATACAAAAAAACGATAAAGACATTTCAATAAAAGAGAACTACAGGCCAATATATCTGATGAACATGATGCAAAAATCTTCAACAAAATATTAGCAAACTGAATCCAACAATATATTTTTAAAAAAGCATTCACCAAAATCAAATGGAATTTATTCCTATTGGAATGCAAGCATGGTCCAAAATTTGCAAATTAAAAAGCATAATACATTTCACCAGTAAGAGAAAGGATAAAATGATATGATCATTTCAACAGACGCAGAAAAAGCATGTGACAAACTACAACATCCATTCATGATGAAAACTCTCAACAAAGTAGGTTTAAAGGGAACATATGTCAACATAATGAAGGCCATAATAAAGGCCACAAGTAACATCATACTCACTGGTGAGAAACTGAGAGCTTTTCCCCTAAGATCAGGAACAACACAAGGATGTCCACTCCCACCACTTTTATTCAACATAGTACTGGAAGTCCTAGGCACAGCAATCAGACAAGAAGAAGTAAAAGGCCTCCAAATTGGATAGGAAGAAGTAAAACCTTTAATATTTGCAGATGACATGATACGATATATAGAAAATCCTAAAAATTCACCAAAATAACTTCTGGAACTTATAAATGAATTCAGTAAGATAATAGGACACAAAATCAGTACACACAAATCTGTTGCATTTCTATACACTTTAATAATGCAGTAGCATGAAAAGAAATTAACAATTCTATTTACAATTGTGCCAAAAAGAATAAAATACCTAGGAGGTAAAAGGTATATACTTTGAAATATGTAAAATATTGATGAATGAAATGGAAGATAACACAACAAATGGAAAGATATTCCATACTCATGAATTGGGAGAACAAACATTGTTAAAATGCCTATACTACTCAAAGAAATCTACAAATGTAATGAAATCCCTATCAGAATACCAATAACATTGTTCATAAAACTAGAACAAATAATCCTAAAATTTGTATGGAATAAAAAAGGACCCTGCATAACCAAAGCAATCTTGAAAAAGATGGCCAATACTGGAGGGATCCTAATCCCAGTTTTCAAAGATGTACTACAAAGCTGTAATAGTTAAAATAGTATGCTACTATCACAAAAATAGACACACAGATCAGTGGGATAGAATAGAGAACTCAAAAGTAAACTCACAATTAAATAATTAATCTTCAACAAAGTGGGAAAGAAAACCCAGTGGAAAAAAGACAGTCTCTTCAGCAAACGGTGCTGGGAAAACTAGACAGTTACATGCAAAAGAATGAAACTTTTTCACACCATACAGAAAAATGACCTCAAAATGGATTATGGACCTAAATGTGAAACCCAAAACCATAAAAAGCCTAGAAGAGAGCATAGGCAATAATTTCTTGGACACTGGCCACAGCAACATTTTTCTAGATAGGTCTCCTAATCAAGGGTAACAAAAGAAAAATAAACCATTGGGACTACATCAAAATAAAAAGCTTCTCTACAGCAAAGGAAACAGTGAACAAAACAAAAAGGTAACCTGAATAGGAGAAGATATTTGCAAATAATATATCTGATAAGGGGTTGGTATGGAAAATATATTACAAAAACTTCTACAACTCAATATCAAAAAACCCATTTAATCCAATTAAAAAATCAGCAGAAAACATGAACAGATATACAGATGGCCAACAGACACATGCAAAGATGCTCAATATCACTAATCATCAGGGAAATTCAAATCAACACCACACTGAGATATTAACTCAGCTGTCAGAATGGCTAAAATTAAAAACACAAGAAAATAACCATTGTCAAAGAATGTAGAGAGAAAGGAACCCTCATGCATTGTTGGTAGGAATGCAAACTTGTACAGCCACTGTAGAAAACAGTATGGATGTCTCTCAAAAAATTAATAAAATTGTCATATGATCCAGTAATTCCACTACTGAGTATTTACCCAAAAAATACAAAAACACTAATTTGAAAATACATATGCATCCCTTGTTTATGGCACCATTACTTACAATAACCAAGTTATGGAAGAAACCTAAGCGTCCAAATATAGATGAACAAGTGAGAAGATGTAAGTATATATGTACATGTATATGTGTGTGTATGTATGTGTGTATATATATATACATACATATATATACACACACACATATATATAAAGAATCCACAGAAAATCAATAAGAAAACATTGACCTTTTTAACCTGTGTGTGTGTGTGTGTATCTTGTCATTTGCAACAACATGCATGGATCTAGAGGTTATAATGCAATGTGAAATAAGTCAGGGAAAAACAAATAGCATATGATTTCACCATATATGGAATTTAAAAAACAAAGCAAAGAAAAAAAGAGACTCAAATATAGAGAGCTGGTGGTTACCAGAGGTGTGCTGGTTAGGGGGATAGGTGAAATAGGTGAAAGGGGTTAAGAGTATGCTTATTGTGATGAGCAATGTATAATGCATAGAATATCTGACTCGTTATATTTTATAACTGAAATATAACACTGTATGATAATCATATTGGAATTTAAAAAAACCAGGCTGCTTGAACAAACACAATGGTTTGAGGACAAACATGAGCTAGGGCATGGTTAAACAAGTTTTATTTTCAAAACAAGTTTATATTTCAAAAAACCACTTCAAGACTGGGAATGCTGGCTGTTTCATTTAATGCATAGAAACCAAACAGAGTCAAGCAAAATGAAGAAACAGAGGAATATGTTCCAAATGAAAAAACAATATAAAACTTCAGGAAAAAAACCTTAATGAAACAAATATTATAATAATTTACCTGAAATAGAGTTCAAAGTCATGGTTAAAAGATGCTTACTGAACTTGGGAGAAAAATAAACACACTGAGAACTTCAACAAAGAGACAAAATATCTTATACAGTACCAAACAGAAGTTACAGAGTTGAAGAATAAAATAAATAAACTAAAAAATACAATAATAAAGTTTGACAGTAGACTAGATGAAACATAAAAAAAGTGGTTAGTGAACTCAAATACAAGGCAGTGGAACTCTGCCAATCAGAGCAGGGGGAAAAAAAAGTAATGACAGTTTAAAGGACCTCTAAGACAGCAATTAGGCTAGCACTCGCACAACAGGGGACTGAGAAGGAGAGAGAGGGCAGAAAATGTATATGAAGAAATAAAGGCTGAAAGCTTCACTAATTTGGAGAAGAAAACAAACATCTAGATCCAGAAATCTCAGAGTTCTAATAAGAGATACCCAAAGAAACTTATACCAAGACACATTATAATTAAAATGTGAAAAGATTAAGAGAATCTTAAAAAAATAAATAAAAAGCAATAGAGAAATAGTTTGTTACGTACAAGGTAACCCCCATAAAACTTAGCAGATTTTCCAGCAGAAATTTTACAGACCAGAAGAGATCAGCAAGACATATCCAAAGTGCACAAAGAAAAAATAAACCTAACCAGACTACACTATCCAGCAAGATTATCATTCAGAATTCAAATAGACATAAAGAACTTTTAGATAAATGAAAACTAAAGGATTTCATCAATATTAAACTGGCCTTTCATGAAATTTTAAAGGAATCTCTTTAAGTGAGAAAGAATGTGTGCTAATGAGTAACAACAAAACATACACATGTATAAATCTCACTGGCAAAGGTAAATATATAAGTATAGCATTAATCATTTAAAAAGCTTAGTAAGATCATTAAAAGAGAGAAGAAGTGAAATTAACTTTAACTACTATAATAACATGAGGGATACACAAGATAAAAAGATGTAAGATACGACCTCAAAAAAAAGTAGAAATAGTAAAAAAGTACAGCTTTAGAATGTGTTCAAAATTACATAGTTATCAACTCAAAATAGACTTATCAATATAAGTTGTTATATGTAATTCTCATGGTAACTTAAAGCAAAAACCAACATGCAAAAGAGAAAAATAAAGGTCTCTAAATGCAACCTTAAAGAGAGTCATCAAACCACAAAGAAGAGACAAGAGAAGAAGGGAGCAAAGGAATTAGAAATCACCAAGAAAACAATGAACAAAATGGCAATAAGTACATACCTATCAATAATTTCTTTAAATTTAAATGGATTAAATTCTCCAATTTAAAAGACAAAGAGTGGATCAATGGATACAAAAACAGGATCAATCTATATGCTACTTATAAGAGATACACTTAAGATATAAGGACACACAAACTAAAAGTAAAGGGATGAAAAAACATATTCTGCAAATGGAAACAAACAAACAGCTGGTGTTATCTATATTGATTTCAGGCAAAATAGATTTTAAACATAGACTGTGATCAGAGACAAAGAATGTGGTCTCATAATAATAAAGGGGAAATCCAACAGCAATAAAATATTTATCAATATTTATGCACTCATGATGGAAGCACCAAAATATATAAATATCAATAGATCTAAAGAGAGTAATGATACAAAAATAGGTGATTTTAATATTCTACTTAGATCAACAAAAAGATCACCCACAGAAAATCTATAAGAAAACATTAGCCTTAAATTATGAATATGAACTTAACAGACATAGACATTTCATTCCATCCACAAGCAACAAAATACATTCTCAATTGCACATGAAATCTTCTCTAGGATAAATCATATGTTAGGCCAAAAAACAAGTCTTAATAAACTTAAGAAAACTGAAATCATATCAAGCATTTTTTCTAACCACAATGGTATGAAACTAGAAATCAAACTACAAAAAGAAAACTGGAAAACTAATAAATATGTGGAAATTAAACAACATACTGAACAACTAATGGGTCAGAAGAAATCAAGAGAAATGTGAGAAAACACCTCGCGACAAGTGAGAATGGAAAACAACATACCAAAACTTATGGAATTCAGCAAAAGCAGTTTAAAGAGGGAAGTTCATGGTGATACATGTTTACCTTAAGAAGAAAAACTTTAAGTGGTCTATCTTTATATCAGAAGTAGAAAAGGAAGAACGAAGCCAAAAGTAGTGGGAAAAATTAAATAAAAAGATTGAGCAAAAATAAAATAAAGAAAAACATAGTGGAAAATATAAGTAAAACTAAGAGCAGTTATTGGAAAGATAAACAAAATTGATAAACCTTAGGTAGACTCAAAAGGAAAAAAAATAGAGGACTCAAAATCAGAAATGAAGAAGACATTATAACTGATGCACAGAAATGTAAAGGATCACGAGACTATTATAAACAAGTATATGCCAGCAAATTCGATAATCTAGGACAAATGGATTGATTTCAAAAAACAAATGATCGACCAAGACTTAGTAATGAAGAAATGGGGTGCCTGGGTAGTTCAGTCGGTTGAGCATCCCACTGTGGCTCAGGTCAGGACCTCCTGGTTCTTGAGTTTGAGCCCCACCTCTGGCTCTCTGCTGTGACTGCAGAGCCTGCTTCAGATCCTCTGTCTCCATCTCTCTCTGCATCTTCCCTGCTCATACTAATAAATAAACACTTCAAAGAAAAGAAAGAAAGAAACGGAACACTTCCTCATTTGATGAGGCCAGCATTACCTTGATACCAAAACCAAACAAAAATGCCACAAGAAAAGAAAATTACAGGCCAGTATACCTGTGAACATAGGTGCAAAAGTCCTCAGTAAAATATTAGTAACCCTTATTCAACAATACATTAAAAGGATAGTACACTATGATCAAGTGGGATTTATTACATGCATATAAGGATGGTTTAATATCCACAAATCAATTAATGTAATATACCACATGAACTGAGAGAAGGATAAAAATAATGTGGTCTTCTCAATAGATGCAAAGCATGTAAGAAAATTCAACATCATGATAAAAACTCTCAACAAAGTGGGTATAGAGGGAACATAACTCAACATAATAAAGGCCATATATGATAATCCCACTGCTCCCATCATACTCAACAATGAAAAGCTGAATTCCTTTGTGATCAGGAACAAGACAGGATGTTCACTTTTACCACTTTTATTCAACGGGGTACTGGAAGTCCTAGTGAGAGATATTAGGCAATAAAAAAGGAATAAAAGACATCCAAATTGGAAAGGAAGAAGTAAAACTGTCGCTGTTTACAGATGACATATATTATATACAGAAAACCCTAAAGACTCCACCAAAAAATTATTAGAACTAACAAATTAGTTGAGCTTACAGAATACCAAAATGAATACACGAAATTGTTGTATTTCTATGCCAAACTGTAAGGAAGAGAAACTAAGAAAACAACCCTATTTATCATTGTATCAAGAAAAATAAAATACTAAGGACAAATTAAATCAAGGAAGTAAAAGACCTATATATACACTGAAAACTTTAAAACACAGATAAAAAATTAAAGACACACACACAAAAAATTAAAGACACAGATAAATGGAAATATAATCTGTGCTCATAGAGTGGAAAAATATTATTAAAATCTCCATGCTACCTAAGGCAATTTAAGATTTAATGCAATCCCTATCAAAATTCCAATAGCAATTCTCACAAAATAGAAAAACAATTCTAAAATTTTTTGGAACCAAACAAGACCCCAAATAGTCAAAATAATCTTGTGAAAGGAAAACAAAGGTGGAAGCATCACACTCTGATTTTGAACTATATTACAAAGTTATAGTAATCAAAAAGTATGGCATTGTATAAAACAGATAAATGGATCAATGAAACAGAATAGAAAGCCCAGAAATAAGCCAATACATATATGGTCAATCAATATTTGACAAAGGATCCAAGAATATACAATGGAGAGAGGACAGTCTTGGCAATAAATGGTTTTTATAAAGTGAAAAGCCATATGCTAAAGGATGAAACCAGATCACTGTATTATATAATATACAAAAATTAACTCAAAATGAATTAAGGTGCTTGAATGTAAGTTCTGAGACCGTCAAACTCCTAAAAGAAAGCATAGGTAGTCAACTCCTTGACACTGGTTTTACGATAGATTTTTTAGGTTTGACACAAAAAGTAAAACAAAAGCAAAAATAAAGAAGTGGGATTATATCACACCAAAAACCTGCACAGCAAAGGAAACCATCAACTAAATGAAAAGGCAAACTACTGAATGGGAGAAATATTTTCAAATCATATATCTTATGGGGCTAATACCCAAATATAAAAGAACTCACACAACTCAATAGCAATATAGAAACCAAAAGCAATCCCGCTGAAAAATGAGCATAAGTTCAGAATAGACATTTTTAAAGAAGGCATAGATGGCCAACAATATATGAAAAGATGCTCAAAATAAGTAATAATCAGGTAAATTCAAACCAGCATCACAGTGAGACATCACCTCAGACCTGTTGAATAGCTATTATCAAAAAGACAAGATATAAGTGTTGGTGAGGATGAGAAGGGAAGGAAATCATCGTGCACTGTTGGTGGGAAAGTAAATTTGTGCAACCACTTTGGAAAACAGTATGGAGATTTTTCAAAAAATTAAAAATAGAACTACTTTTAATATGATCATATTTAAAATATGATCCAGGAATTCCACTTCTGGGTATTTATTCAAAGAAAACAAAAACACTAACTTCAAGAGATATATGTACCTCCCCATGTTTATTGCAGCATTATTTACAATAACCAGATATGTAAACAACCTAAGTGCCAACTGACAGATAAAGGTAAAATGAAATTATGGTATATGTATACATGGAGTGTTTTTCAGCCATAAAAAGAACGGAATCTTGCCATTTGCAACAACATGGATGGACATAAAGGACATTATGCTAAGTGAAATAAGTTAGAGGAAAAAAATACCTTATGATCTCAGTTATATGTAAAATATTAATGTAAAAAACCTCACAAAAACAGAGGACAGATTGGTAGTTGCCAGAAGCAAGGGCTGGGTGGTAGGGACATGGATGAAGGGGTTCAACACGTACCAACTTCCAGTTATAAAATAAGTCATGGGGAGTTCTGGGAAGATGGTGAAGCAGGAGGTTATGGAGCTCAACTTGTTTCATGGACACACTGAGATAATAGCCACCATTAGTGCAACTGACTTGTAAATGACCTGAAGACTGGCAAAACAGACTTTCCACAGTTATATCTAAAGAAGAAGCTGAATCAAAAATAGTAGGAGGGCCCAGACATGGTTGGGAACCAAACTTTCCAAGTAGACTAACCACAAACAGGAGGGACACCACAGGCATGGAGAAGTGAGAGGATTAGACCCCACCCCAGGCACCCCAAGACATGGGGACCTGCATTGAGAAGATAATGTTTGGCTTTGAAAACCAGTAGGGCTTAATTTTATAAGTTTTTACAATCAGCAGGCTTACTCTCAGTACTTGAAAAATCAGCAGCGTTAGCTCAGGGAGAGCCTGAGAGAAATAGGAAACGGAGTCTCTGTCTTTATAGACCCAGGATAATAAATAACCTGGATGAGATATAGCATCAAAGCAGGAGTTTGAAAAGTGCCTGGGAGAGAAGCAGATTTATTTATTAATTTTAAAACAGGCTCTAGAGGGCAGGGATTATTAGGAGATTTCTCCAAGAACAGAAGTGCTAGTGGGCACCACTTTTCTCCCCCCACCCTCATATCCCAGATAGCAGAACACTTGAAGGAATCAGTGTAAACACTCTCCACCTATCTTGTTAGCATCTTGTAACCCAGTCCTGAGGATCTATCCCATCCAACCTGTCCCCTCAGCTGTCATCACTCCAAAGCAGCTCCTGCCCAACACATCCTGCAATCAAACCCAAGAGAGACTGATGACACTCCAAAGTGACTCCTGCCTTGGGAAGAGAGGAAGATAACTATACATACACCAGTGCACCTATAGTCCCAGCAGTCAAACCTTATAGCTAACAGTGCAGAGAGCATCCCCTGCTAATCAGTCCAGGACTGGAAGCAGGCATGTAGTCTGATTGCCAGATCCATCCATCAGTGTCCTCTCAAGGGAAAACACAGGGAGAAGGTACTGCTGGCTGGTGTTACAGCAGCCTTGGTAGATGGGCTGAGGGCAGGAATCTGGTTTCACTGCTGACACCACCCAACTACAAGCCTGTCCTGTCCCAAGACTGGCTCTGTAACAGCACAGGGACAAACCCTACCTGCTATGCCCACAACAGGCAAAGTAAGCAATCACAACTCACTGGGAAAATGCAGTTCAGCCATAATAGTAAAGCACCTGCAACCCACTTAGGAGATACCCCTGAAGTGCCTGGTTCTGGTGAACTGGGGCTATTGCACTCCAGCTAATGCACAGCTGTATTTCTTAATACACAGAAACAAGCACAGAGAGTTAGGAAAAATAAGGAAATAGAGGAATATGTCCCAAATGAAAGAACAGGACAAAATTAGGCAAAAGAGCTAAATAAAATAGAGACAAGCAATATTCCTAATAAAGATTTCAAAGTAATGGTCATACTAACTGGACTGAAGAGTAGAGGATCTCAGTGATACCTTCAATAAAGAGATAGAAAAAACATATACAAACCAGTCAGAGATGAAGACCTCAATAACTAAACTTTAAAAAAATACACTAGAGAAAATCAATAGCAGATTAGAGGAGACAAAAGATGGGTCAGTGATCTGGGAGACAGGGTAAACAAAGGGCAGATCAGATCTTTCTGATGGATATTTGTTTATTTAGAGGCAATAATGTAAATTTAAATAAATGGCAGTATGTCTTAGATGTTTTCCATTTTTCTCTCCAGACTTTTTTCTCAATTCTTTCACCAACTCCAGATTACTGAATTTATGGATTATATCAGTGGGCTTCCTTGAACTCTGGAAGACAATCAGTCAGTGAGAGATACCGGTAGGAGATCAAAGAACAAATAGAGATTATTCATTCAGCCAACCACCTCCCTGATGGATTGCCATGAATTCATTACATTTCTCTAATTAAGGCCACAGCTTCTGCTGAGTGTCTCTCTCATTCAACAAGAGATTTTCCCTCTGGGTTCCAGTACCCTATCTTTCCATCTTCCTCCTTTTGCTCCTTTAAACATAGAAGTGATACTTGCTTATGACTACTGGCTTTCCTTAATCCTGTTTAATTATTTAAAAATACTTTTATTAGACTCAAATCAATCAGTTGCTGAAGCCATTTCTTTCTTGCTTTAATTGAGTGGTAATTTGTACCAATGTGACCCTAGGAAATGGGATTCTGGTATTGCTCATATGTTTAAGGGGAACACAAATTACTTTCTCACCCTAGTAACTAATATGCAATAGATTCACAATTACCCAGATTTATACTGGTGGTAAAATGTTATGGAGTACAAACAGAAAGCAAAACATTGGAGATTGCCCTTCATTGCTATGATGGCAAAAGTGATCATAATGATGGAAAGCACATAGAAGGAAAACGAAAAATTAAAGGTTTTGAATACCAACTCATAATATGGGTGGGTGAAAAATTAAACTGGTATGCCAGCTAGTTTCTCAGGATAGTTATGGCTGAGACATGAGCCCAAGTCTTCATTGTAAAGCACTGCAGATATCTTACAATAAATATAGCCACTGATTTGGGAGAAATATGGCTCTGAGATATGAGACAGGGCATTTAAGCAGACAAATAATCCTGTGAACTATAAACCACCAAATTACTCTGTAATTCTTTTGCCAACAAAGGCAATTCCTCGCCCCCCACTTAGAAGGACTAACTTTCTCCATGCATAAAAACTTCTGAAAGTTTTGTCACAGGAGATGTCAACTCTGTTCGGTATCCATTATCATCACCACTTATTTCCTATAGACTCATAAGAGAATTAGATCCCATTGTGAAGTATAGATTGGTGAGAAAAATTAAAATATTCACCAAATTTGTTTAGGCAGGAATCTGAGGAGAATTATGTGAGATTTTTTTGAATGTTTGTTTTTGAGAGAGCGAGCACATGCATACACGTGCACGAGTGGGAGAGGGGCAGAGAGAGAGGGAGACAGAGGATCCCAAGCAGGCTCCATACTGTCAGAGCAGAATCCAATGCCAGGCTCGGTCTCACAAACTGTGAGCTCATGACCTGAGCTAAGAATTGGATGCTTAACCAACTGAGCAACCCAGGTGCCCATATTGTGAGTAGATTCTAGTGATAGACCCAAAATGGAAAACAGGAGACTTGATTAACCTGAGTGTGTCGCCATGGAGATGATCACCTAGAATTTATGGTTTAATGCGTTACATTGGACATCTGAGGAGTCATATTAATTGACATCTAGGTTGACTAATTTAAACCTAGAGACAATAGTGAATTAAACATACTCTAGAAGAAGAGGACAAAAGCTCCAGAGAACAAATAGTTTGAATAGAACTATTCTGAACCTGCTCAATGACACATTAACTTTGCTTTCTTAGAAATCTGAGCTTACTGCCTTTCCCAAGGCATTAAGAAATGCACCAGTAAATTGAGAAAGTAATTTCACCAAGATAGGGACATAGGTCATTCTTGAATTCATTACCCCTCATAAGAGCAACTATTTATGAACACACTGTGAAATTCCTAGAAACACAGCAGTGAGGCTTGAAGCAACCTGCACTCCCTGTACCACAGAGAAAAAATGTATTACAAAGGTAAGAGGAGAGGCCACACACTAACCACATCACCTTCTCACCCAGGCTGGCACGGCACCAAACTAAGAGGGCTCCCCTGAGCCCACAGTTCCTCCAAGTGGGGAAAAAAAAAAACAGTCCAGGGTGGACATCTACTTCCCCCAGCACCATGGGTTGCTTGTTGGGAGTCCCACTCTGGTCTCTCCCCATGGAGATCATGGAGGAATCTGCAGGATTTGACTTATAGGAATTGAATTGTGGAGAAATGGAGAGGAGCTTATAGTAACCAATACTTGGAACTTCACATACAAAGATCCTCCTTGCAGTACCCAAGTAGTAGTCCCAACCAGTGGCTTTGTTCAACTAGAGTCAAGATGTTGGCCAAACCTGACCTTAGTACTTGATAGGGTATAAGTCTTCCTGATTGGAACCTTAAATAAAGAGCTTTGCTGGCCCTGGAACGAGGTTGATCCCTTCACTAGGGCAGGAAAGCAAAGTTATAACCATGGTCACTGCTGAGTGTAACTCTGAGCCCCACCTGGCCAGAAAGCTTGGTTGGGACACTTGGTGAGCTGCTTAGCCAAGCAACACTGGAGCAGAGAGCTTGGTAGGCATAATGATCATCCACACAGCAAAGCCAGTGATTCCATTTGCCTAGGGAACTTGGGGCCAGTTTGGCTTGTGTCAAGATTCCAAATAGAGTGTTGCCAGAGTTTGTTCTGCCACTTTGCCAAGGGAAAGGGAGTAAACTCATGCCCCTGCCCACTACTGAGGATAGCTTTCCACCCTCCCTGACCAGGAAGCCAGAAATTGCTGAAGCCAGCAGCATTCAAGCAGTGAACCTAGTCTGCAGCTCTGTCCATCTAAAGAGTCAAGCCAGCAATCCTTTATGGCCAGAGTTTGGTGCATAAGTATGTCTGATTAGCTCCCCAAACAAAAGCATTTCCAGACTTGGAGCCTGTTCTATGACCCACCCTTCCTAGGCAGGGAAATTATTCTGCAGTCCTGCCCACATTTGAATATAGTCTCCAACCCTGCTAACCAGGATTCCTATCTAGAGCCCTGGAGAATATTGAAAGCTGACTCTGCAGCCCAGATTATAGTGGCACTTGAGTGGAGAGGCTGACCAGTGGCTCTCCATCTGCAGAACTGAGACAGTGGCCCCATCTGTTCAGGGAGTTTAGCATGAAGTCATGCCTGATTTGATTCCCAAAAAGCCTTGCCAGCCCTGGGCCTCTTCTGCAGTCCCAACCTGAGAGAAAAGCTAACTTATAGCCCTGTGCAATGGGCTATAAGAACCAGGAAATCTAACTAGGGGCCCCCAAGAATCTATGCAGCCCTTTCTGAATTCTTAGAGTGGCACTTGAGCAGAGAACCTGGCTGGCAACTCTACTTTTCTGCAGTGTTAGGATAATGGCCCATTACGCCAAGGAACCCAATGCATAGTTCAGCCTAATCTGATCACTAAACAAGACATTTGCCAGCCTTGGGGCATGTATGGGGGCCCTGTATGGGCAGGTAAACTAATTAATAGTCCTGCCCATAGGTGAACACAGCTTTCAGTCTGTCCGAGAAGGAAACCTAAGTAGAACAGGGAAGCCGCCTAGCCGACCCTACAGCCTTGCTTACAGTTGGCACTTAAACAGGAAAAAAAAACAAAAACAAAAACATGTTTTTCTCCATCGGCAGAGAAAAACTGGTGGCCCTGTCTAGCCAGGGAATTCAGTAGTCAGTCTTGCTTGATTCTGGTCCCCAAAGACATGGGGTCTGTTCTGATGCCCCAGAAGACAGGGAAGCTAATAGCCATACCTATTGGTATATTACCCAGTCCTGCCAGTCTAGGAATTTTAGATTTGGATTTTAGAATTTTAGAATTGGGTTCCTGACCAGGGAACGCAAGCAACTGTGGACTTTGCTTGGGCAGGGAACCAAACCAATTGTCCTATTCAGCTGCCGTCAGCCCGAAGTACTACTCAACCAACCTCAGAGCTTATGCACTACTATTGCCCAAAATAGATCCTGATAGCAGGTTCCACCTACCCAAGAATACTACCAGCTGAATGTATTCAGAACCCTAAGCTAAACGGCATGGTGAAAAAATGTCTCTGCCAAAGTGAACCTGTAAAGTCTGGAATAGGACACTGCTTACTCAAATGCACAGATGCCAATGTAAGGAATCACGCATCATGAAAAAGGTCAATATGATGCCAAAGGAAACTAATAAGGCTCCAATAACTGATCCTAAAGAAATGTGATCTGTGAACCGTCAGATGGAGAATTCAGAATAATTATCTTAAAGAGATTTAGTGAACTACAAGAACACACGTACAGACAACTAAACAGAATTAGGAAAACAACACATGAACAAAATAAGAAGTTTGACAAATAGCAATAGAAGAAAGGAAAAAAAAAATTCTTTTAAAAATGTACCTATATGAGTGCTGGATATTAAACTTATTGTGGTAATCATTTTGCACTATATGTAAGTCTTTGTGCTGCATGCTTTAAACTTATATAGTGCTGTATGCCAATTATAGCTAACTAAAACTGAAAGAAAAATTATAAAAATGCATTGCAAAGAGAGCTCCAGTTTCCATAAGTTTTATGGTGGCTGACTTATATAGACTAGAGATAATTTTGGGTAATATTGCAATCAAATTAGGTTCCTGTTTTTAAAGAGAACAATAAGATTCTACATGGGAAAGCTCAGGCTGCTGTGCTTAAAAATCAGCAATGGAAATTGGGAACAACATTCACAAAATTCATAGGGACAGTGTGGTAATCAGAATATTTCAACCCATAAGGATCTTTAGTGATTGTTAATTGACCACAATTTCCCTAGAAATACATTGAAAGTTCATTAAGACCCTGCTTTGCATATACAGAAAATTCTAGATTGGTGGTACAAATCCGGCTAAGTAGGGAATTGTGGCCTCTTACACAATACCCAGACCTAGGCTAATTTATGGACCTAGAGCTCCTTGATAGGAAAGGAGAGATACAATGTAACTAGTACAGTATACTACAAATCATAGCTCAAGCCTTCCCCAGAGATACCCATGGCCATTTTCCATCATCTTTTTGCACTACAGAAATGGAAACACAAAGACCTAATTCTGGACTTTGGGACATAATTAGGTACTGGCTATTCATTGATTCAAATCCCTAGGTACTAAAAACAATATGTTTCACAAGTCAAAGAGTGGACTTATGAAGGTCAGGTGATAAACTTCTGACTCCAATCCATTATCTCACAATGAGTCCAGTGCAAGCTCATACACATACTGTGATTTACCCTATCCAAGAATTAAGACTTAGTATAATAAGAGAGCAGTGGTTTTCAAACCTTACCATACACCAGAGTCACCTAGAAGATTAGCTAAATTATTATTTTTTATTTATTTAGATTTGCATCCAAGTTAGTTAGCATATAGTGCAATAATGACTTCAGGAACAGAATCTGGTGATTCATATCCTACATATAATACCCAGTGCTCATCCCAACAAGTGTCCTCCTTAATGCCCCTTACCCATTTAGCCCATGTCCCCACCCACAGCCTCTCCAGCAACCTTCAGTTTGTTCTCTGTATTTAAGAGTCTCTTGTCCCCCTCCCTGTTTTTATATTATTTTTACTTCTCTTCCCTTATGTACATGTTTTGTATCTTAAATTCCACATATTAATGAAGTAACATATGTGTCTTTCTCTGACTAATTTCATTTAGAATATACTCTAGTTCCATCCACATTGTTGCAAACAACAAGATTTCATTCTTTTTCATTGCCAAGTAATACTCCATTGTGTGTGTACACACAGACACACACACACACACACACACAGACACACACACACAACATCTTCTTTATCCATTCATCTGTCAATGGACATTTAGGCCCTTTCCATACTTTGGTTATTGTCAATAGCACTGCTATAAACATTGGGTGCATGTGCCCCTTCAAAACAGCATTCCTGACATTGGCTCGGAAGATGGCGGCGTAGGAGGACGCGGGGCTCACAGCGCGTCCTGCCGATCACTTAGATTCCACCTACACCTGCCTAAAGAACCCAGAAAACCGCCAGAGGATTAGCAGAAGGGAGTCTCAGGAGTCAAGCGCAGACTAGAGGCCCACGGAAGAGGGTAGGAAGGGCGGCGAGGCGGTGCACGCTCCACGGACTGGCGGGAGGGAGCCGGGGCGGAGGGGCGGCTCGCCGGCCAAGCGGAGCCCCCGAGTCTGGCTGGCAAAAGCGGAGGGGCCGGACAGACTGTGTTCCGACAGCAAGCGCGACTTAGCGTCTGGGAGGTCATAAGTTAACAGCTCTGCTCGGAAAGCGGGAAGGCTGGAGGACAAAGGGAGGGAGAGCTGCTGAGCCCCCGGACGGCAGAGCTCAGCTTGGCGGGGAACAAAGGCGCCAGCGCCATCTCCCCCGCCCATCCCCCAGCCAAAATCCCAAAGGGAACCAGTTCCTGCCAGGGAACTTGCTTGCTCCGCGCAAACACCCAACTCTGTGCTTCTGCGGAGCCAAACCTCCGGCAGCGGATCTGACTCCCTCCCGCTGCCACAGGGCTCCTCCTGGAGTGGATCACCTAAGGAGAAGCGAGCTAAGCCTGCCCCTCCACCCCCCGTGCACCTTGCCTACCCACCCCAGCTAATACGCCAGATCCCCAGCAACACAAGCCTGGCAGTGTGCAAGTAGCCCAGACGGGACACGCCACCCCACAGTGAATCCCGCCCCTAGGAGAGGGGAAGAGAAGGCACACACCAGTCTGACTGTGGCCCCAGCAGTGGGCTGGGGGCAGACATCGGGTCGGACTGCGGCCCCGCCCACTAACTCCAGTTATACACCACAGCACAGGGGAAGTGCCCTGCAGGTCCTCACCACGCAAGGGACTCTCCAAAATGACCAAACGGAAGAATTCCCCTCAGAAGAATCTCCAGGAAATAACAACAGCTAATGAACTGATCAAAAAGGATTTAAATAATATAACAGAAAGTGAATTTAGAATAATACTCATAAAATTAATCGCTGGGCTTGAAAACAGTATACAGGACAGCAGAGAATCTCTTGCCACAAAGATCGAGGGACTAAGGAACAGTCACGAGGAGTTGAAAAACGCTTTAAACGAAATGCAAAACAAAATGGAAACCACGATGGCTCGGCTTGAAGAGGCAGAGGAGAGAATAGGTGAACTAGAAGATAAAGTTATGGAGAAAGAGGAAGCTGAAAGAAAGAGAGATAAAAAAATCCAGGAGTATGAGGGGAAAATTAGAGAACTAAGTGATACACTAAAAAAAAATAATATACACATAATTGGTATCCCAGAGGAGGAAGAGAGAGGGAAAGGTGCTGAAGGGGTACTTGAACAAATTATAGCTGAGAACTTCCCTGAACTGGGGAAGGAAAAAGGCATTGAAATCCAAGAGGCACAGAGAACTCCCTTCAGACGTAACTTGAATCGATCTTCTGCACGACATATCATAGTGAAACTGGCAAAATACAAGGATAAAGAGAGAATTCTGAAAGCAGCAAGGGATAAACGTGCCCTCACATATAAAGGGAGACCTATAAGACTCGTGACTGATCTCTCCTTTGAAACTTGGCAGGCCAGAAAGGCTTGGCACGATATCTACAGTGTGCTAAACAGAAAAAATATGCAGCCGAGAATCCTTTATCCAGCAAGTCTGTCATTTAGAATAGAAGGAGAGATAAAGGTCTTCCCAAACAAACAAAAACTGAAGGAATTTGTCACCACGAAACCAGCCCTACAAGAGATCCTAAGGGGGATCCTGTGAGACAAAGTACCAGAGACATCACTACAAGCATAAAACATACAGACATCACAATGACTCTAAACCCATATCTTTCTATAATAACACTGAATGTAAATGGATTAAATGCGCCAACTAAAAGACATAGGGTATCAGAATGGATAAAAAAACAAGACCCATCTATTTGCTGTCTACAAGAGACTCATTTTAGATCTGAGGACACCTTTAGATTGAGAGTGAGGGGATGGAGAACTATTTATCATGCTCCTGGAAGCCAAAAGAAAGCTGGAGTAGCCATACTTATATCAGACAAACTAGACTTTAAATTAAAGGCTGTAACAAGAGATGAAGAAGGGCATTATATAATAATCACAGGGTCTATCCACCAGGAAGAGCTAACTATTACAAATGTCTATGCGCCAAATACCCGAGCCCCCAGATATATAAAACAATTACTCATAAACATAAGCAACCTTATTGATAAGAATGTGGTCATTGCAGGGGACTTTAACACCCCACTTACAGAAATGGATAGATCATCTAGACACACAGTCAATAAAGAAACAAGGGCCCTGAATGATACATTGGATCAGATGGACTTGACAGATATATTTAGAACTCTGCACCCCAAAGCAAGAGAATACACTTTCTTCTCGAGTGCACATGGAACATTCTCCAAGATAGATCATATACTGGGTCACAAAACAGCCCTTCATAAGTTTACAAGAATTGAAATTATACCATGCATACTTTCAGACCACAATGCTATGAAGCTTGAAATCAACCACAGAAAAAAGTCTGGAAAACCTCCAAAAGCATGGAGGTTAAAGAACACCCTACTAACGAATGAGTGGGTCAACCAGGCAATTAGAGAAGAAATTAAAATATACATGGAAACAAACGAAAATGAAAATACAACAATCCAAACGCTTTGGGATGCAGCGAAGGCAGTCCTGAGAGGAAAATACATTGCAATCCAGGCCTATCTCAAGAAACAAGAAAAATCCCAAATACAAAATCTAACAGCACACCTAAAGGAAATAGAAGCAGAACAGCAAAGGCAGCCTAAACCCAGCAGAAGAAGAGAAATAATAAAGATCAGAGCAGAAATAAACAATATAGAATCTAAAAAAACTGTAGAGCAGATCAACGAAACCAAGAGTTGGTTTTTTGAAAAAATAAACAAAATTGACAAACCTCTAGCCAGGCTTCTCAAAAAGAAAAGGGAGATGACCCAAATAGATAAAATCATGAATGAAAATGGAATGATTACAACCAATCCCTCAGAGATACAAACAATTATCAGGGAATACTATGAAAAATTATATGCCAGCAAATTGGACAACCTGGAAGAAATGGACAAATTTCTAAACACCCACACTCTTCCAAAACTCAATCAGGAGGAAATAGAAAGCTTGAACAGACCCATAACCAGCGAAGAAATTGAATCGGTTATCAAAAATCTCCCAACAAATAAGAGTCCAGGACCAGATGGCTTCCCAGGGGAGTTCTACCAGACATTTAAAGCAGAGATAATACCTATTCTTCTCAAGCTATTCCAAGAAATAGAAAGGGAAGGAAAACTTCCAGACTCATTCTATGAAGCCAGTATTACTTTGATTCCTAAACTAGACAGAGACCCAGTAAAAAAAGAGAACTACAGGCCAATATCCCTGATGAATATGGATGCAAAAATTCTTAATAAGATACTAGCAAATCGAATTCAACAGCATATAAAAAGAATTATTCACCATGATCAAGTGGGATTCATTCCTGGGATGCAGGGCTGGTTCAACATTCGCAAATCGATCAACGTGATACATCACATTAACAAAAAAAAAGAGAAGAACCATATGATCCTGTCAATCGATGCAGAAAAGGCCTTTGACAAAATCCAGCACGCTTTCTTAATAAAAACCCTTGAGAAAGTCGGGATAGAAGGAACATACTTAAAGATCATAAAGGCCATTTATGAAAAGCCCACAGCTAACATCATCCTCAACGGGGAAAAACTGAGAGCTTTTTCCCTGAGATCAGGAACACGATAGGGATGCCCACTGTCACCGCTGTTGTTTAATATAATGCTGGAAGTTCTAGCATCAGCAATCAGACAACAAAAGGAAATCAAAGGCATCAAAATTGGCAAAGATGAAGTCAAGCTTTCGCTTTTTGCAGATGACATGATATTATACATGGAAAATCCGATAGACTCCACCAAAAGTCTGCTAGAACTGATACATGAATTCAGCAAAGTTGCAGGATACAAAATCAATGTGCAGAAATCAGTTGCATTCTTATACACTAACAATGAAGCAACAGAAAGACAAATGAAGAAACTGATCCCATTCACAATTGCACCAAGAAGCATAAAATACCTAGGGATAAATCTAACCAAAGATGTAAAAGATCTGTATGCTGAAAACTATAGAAAGCTTATGCAGGTAATTGAAGAAGATATAAAGAAATGGAAAGACATTCCCTGCTCATGGATTGGAAGAATAAATATTGTCAAAATGTCAATACTACCCAAAGCTATCTACACATTCAATGCAATCCCAATCAAAATTGCACCAGCATTCTTCTCGAAACTAGAACAAGCAATCCTAAAATTCATATGGAACCACAAAAGGCCCCGAATAGCCAAAGTAATTTTGAAGAAGAAGACCAAAGCAGGAGGCATCACAATCCCAGACTTTAGCCTCTACTACAAAGCTGTCATCATCAAGACAGCATGGTATTGGCATAAAAACAGACACATAGACCAATGGAATAGAATAGAAACCCCAGAACTAGACCCACAAACGTATGGCCAACTCATCTTTGACAAAGCAGGAAAGAACATCCAATGGAAAAAAGACAGTCTCTTTAACAAATGGTGCTGGGAGAACTGGACAGCAACATGCAGAAGGTTGAAACTAGACCACTTTCTCACACCATTCACAAAAATAAACTCAAAATGGATAAAGGACCTGAATGTGAGACGGGAAACCATCAAAACCTTAGAGGAGAAAGCAGGAAAAGACCTCTCTGACCTCAGCCGTAGCAATCTCTTACTCGGCACATCCCCAAAGGCAAGGGAATTAAAAGCAAAAGTGAATTACTGGGACCTTATGAAGATAAAAAGCTTCTGCACAGCAAAGGAAACAACCAACAAAACTAAAAGGCAACCAACGGAATGGGAAAAGATATTTGCAAATGACACATTGGACAAAGGGCTAGTACCCAAAATCTATAAAGAGCTCATCAAACTCCACACCCGAAAAACAAATAACCCAGTGAAGAAATGGGCAGAAAACATGAATAGACACTTCTCTAAAGAAGACATCCGGATGGCCAACAGGCACATGAAAAGATGTTCAACGTCGCTCCTTATCAGGGAAATACAAATCAAAACCACACTCAGATACTACCTCACGCCAGTCAGAGTGGCCAAAATGAAGAAATCAGGAGACTATAGATGCTGGAGAGGATGTGGAGAAACAGGAACCCTCTTGCACTGTTGGTGGGAATGCAAATTGGTGCAGCCGCTCTGGAAAGCAGTGTGGAGGTTCCTCAGAAAATTAAAAATAGACCTACCCTATGACCCAGCAATAGCACTGCTAGGAATTTATCCAAGGGATACAGGAGTACTGATGCATAGGGGCATCTGTACCCCAATGTTTATAGCGGCACTCTCAACAATAGCCAAATTATGGAAAGAGCCTAAATGTCCATCAACTGATGAATGGATAAAGAAATTGTGGTTTATATACACAATGGAATACTACGTGGCAATGAGAAAAAATGAAATATGGCCTTTTGTAGCAACATGGATGGAACTGGAGAGTGTGATGCTAAGTGAAATAAGCCATACAGAGAAAGACAGATACCATATGGTTTCACTCTTATGTGGATCCTGAGAAACATAACAGAAACCCATGGGGGAGGGGAAGGAA
>NW_026057584.1:90942348-91002684 GCF_023721935.1 Panthera uncia | reverse complement strand
GGAGGGCACCTTTTGGGATGAGCACTGGGTGTTGTATGGAAACCAATTTGACAGTAAATTTCATATATTAAAAAATAAAAAAATAAAAAAAAAAAACAGCATCCTATATCCTTTGGATAAATACCTAGTAGTGCAATTCCTGGATCGTAGGATAGTTCTATTTTTAATTTTTTGAGGAACCTCCTACTGTTTTCCAGAGTGGCTGAACCAGTTTGCATTCCCACCAGGAGTGCAAAAGAGGTCCTCTTTCTCTGTATCCTCACCAACGTCTCTTGTTGCCTGAGTTGTTAATTTTAGCTATTCTGACAGGTGTGAGGTGGTATCTCATTGTGGTTTTGATTTGTATTTCCCTGATGATGAGTGATGTGGAGCATTTCTTCATGTCTGTTAGCCATCTGGATGTCTTCTTTGGAAAAGTGTACATTCATGTCTTTTTGCCCATTTCTCTGGAAGATTAGCAAAAATACAGATTTCAGGGCACCCCCTCTCAAAGTTTCTGTCTCTAGGTCTCTGATGGAGCCCACTAAAGTGCACATCTAAGTTTCTAAGTGATAGTGATGTTTCTAGTCTGGGGATCATACTTTGAGAACCCTACTTACCATAATATCCCTTGTTCTAGGGTTCAAGTAACCAATTGAGTGTTATTCTAGCTTAGTGGTTCTCAAAATGTCTTCTGACCCATGGAATGAGAGCCATTTATTACCTTTTATCTTCTCTGAAGAAGTCTTCTAGTATACATCAGCATAAACATAATCAGCTAGTGATATCAATTACAGTTGTCTTTCTAGATGTGGTATTTTTCTGCAGCAAAACAACACAGCCCTTGGCACCTAATATACAGATAATAACTTGACAAGTTTTTCCCCTTATTGGTATGAGCAAAGTAAGTTAGAAGGTGTTTAGCTTCACATATGAACAATGGTGTACTATTTTATGATCTTGTCATATTAACCTTTCTGTTCTCTGTCTATAACATATTCCAAAGGGAGTTTGATTTTCTGGATATCCCAAAAAACATTATGCTAGTTCGTAACATTTCCTCATTGTAGTTAATGAGTACAAAGTAATACATGTGTTCCAGAGAGTGGAAAATAAATACCTATGAACATTCAGAGGCCTGCCATGTGGGAATTTCTGAACCCACTGATATGCAGCATGTTGGGATATCTCCTATAAAGTTAAAAAGAAACTGCTATACTTCGCCCTGCACATCAATGAAGAAAGAGATCCAAGTGTGATGATAATCTAGATTTGGGGGTAACTATCATTTATTAAGGTGCACTGTTTCAAGGTATTTACTGGGTTAACTGAAAGACTCTTGATTTGGGTGGGGCCTTGCAACAAAAAGCCTCTGCAGCAAGCACAGACTGCAGTGAAAGCTGTACTGTCATTGAGACTTGTGACTGACAGACATACGGTTTTGGAAATGTCTATGCTAGAGAGATGCTTAATGAAACATCTAGCAAGCCCCCATAGAAGAACCACAGTGCAGACCCTGAGGACTTTGGAGTTCAGTCATGTCCATTTTGCTCTCTTCAACTAACAATTATACTCCATTTGAAAAGCAGCCCCTGGTTTGCTGTTGGGCACTAGGAGAAACTGAACACATGACCACAGGGCACCAAGTAGCTATGCAATCTAAATCACTCCTTATGTACTTGTTACATACTTGGTGTTATATAAGTTACCAAATCAGAAAATTGGAACATTTTCAGCAGCCATTGTATTATACAGAGGAAATAGGATGCAATCTGGCATTAGCAGGTCCAGATTGTAGGGGCTACACTGCACAGAGGCTTAGATTTCAGTGCCTACTCCTACTGTTTTACTGTCTCTTCCTTATCCTAGTTACAGACTAGTTACATTAATTAGAGGCTGTAGTTAAAGAAAAAAAAAAGGAAAGATCTGGATTATGAATAAATCAACACAGTGTTCTCTCACTAGGTGGAAATAGAGAAAAGAGAAAGACAGTGGTGATGGGTATCTTCCCAGTGAGCTGGTTCTTCACTTACATAAGATAGAGAGGACCCATGGTAAAAACTGACAGTAACTCATAGGTGATCCTATATGCTGGCTGGTAAGTTAGGGACTTGAACAAAATTGGAAAATTGGTGACAATGAGGTCCGAGTGAAGTAAGTTGATGAATATCTTAGCACAGAGTATAAGGATATCCATGTTTTACATAAATTCCTATCAGAGGATATCCACAACATCAGATACTTTTAATAATTAATGCATAAGATCCATTCTCTGATGTTAGCCTCTTTCCCCCTGCACTCTGATGTTTGGTCAATGAGCTCATATATAATGAGGCCCTGATAACAGGGGTGGAGGTATATATAGCTCAAAAGCCTGTACTTTCTCTTGCAAATGCTTAACTACTATCATTATTGTTGACTGCAAAACCTGCCACTAATGGACACCACTGTTGAGACCAAAATGACACCAGCTCCAAATAAACCAGCTAACCACTAGATGGTTGACCATTTATACTGGACCCTTCATCATAGAGGGAAGAAGGAGTCGATCTCACAAATATAGAAATATATCCTGGGGTAGGATTTACTATCAATTACTTTTACAGCACCTCTATTAATAGACTTACAGAATTATTATCATTTGTAAGGTATTCCACACAATATCACCTAGGACTAGAGAACTCATTTCACACACATCAAGTGTTACAATAGGCTCACTAAATTCAGAAGTCTCGCCACATACTCCCATGTCTTATAAGAAGTTCAGCTGAAGGTGGAATTGCTTATGGATGGAAACATTTGGGAGACTGACTACTTCAAGGTCAAAAGGAGCATCCTAAACGATGCAGTAAGCCCCCTTTGAATTGTCCACCAGTTATTGTCTCCCCCATGAATGGGTTGTAAAATCAAAGTGTTAGGGTATGTCTTAGTCTGATTGGGCTGCTACAACACAATAACATACTGCATGGCTTATAAACAACAGAAGTTTCTTACAATTCTGGAAATTGTACAAAGTTAATAGTTCTGGAAGTCCAAGACAAAGGTACTAGCAAATTTTGTGTCTGGTTAAAACCCATTTCCTTGATAAACTTGGTTGTTTTGTTTGTTTTTGGTTTTATTGTTTTTTTCAGTATAGCTGACAATGTTACATTAGTTTCAGGTGTATAACATAGTGATTCAACAACTCTATGCATTATGCTATACTCACCACAAACGTAGTTCTCATCTGACACCATACAACACTATTACAATGCCACTGACTATATACCCTAGATAGTTATATTTTCACTTTGACCTCAACATGAGAGGAATGGGTGGGAGAGATCTCTGGGGTCTCTCTTATAGGGACATTAATCCAATTTATGAGCATTCTACCCTCATGACCTAATCACCTCCCAAAGTCTCCATCTCCAAATACCGTCACAATGGGGATTAGGTTTCAACGTATGAATTTTGGGCAGATAAATATTCAGTTCGTTGCAGGGTAGGAGTGATTCTTCTTAGATTTCACCAAATTACCTAATAAATCTTTGCTCCCTGTTTATAGCAGCTTGGGATTAGTAGTTTTGAAGGTCTTCGAGCCTTAATTTACTTACCCAATATATTATTGCTTAAAATTCAGGTTCTTTCTAATTATGAACTTTTATAAATTTTAATGGATATTCTCAAGGAAGATGTGCATGATATATACAGAATTGCTGGTTCATATGATCAAAGCTTGGTTAATTTTATTCTAAACTAGCGGACAGTTTTCCAAAGTGGTTGTACAATGTTAGACTCTCAATACAGAAAGTTCTAGTTGCTCTACATCCTTGCAAATCCTTGGAGTTTAACATTTGATTGGGTAAGTGTGGTGTTTGGTATTGTTTTAATTTTAAAATTTCATTGTGAACATAATTTAAATTATAGTCATGGCATTGAGAACCTTTTCATATGCTCATTGACCATATGGATATCTCATTTCCTAAGGTGTTTGTCTAAATATCTTGGTTATTTGAAAAAAAGTTATTTTAATGATTTCTAGGATTTCTTTATACGTTCTGGATATAAATCCTTTACCAGATATAGGTTTTGTAAATATACTTTCCATGTCTGTGGTTTGCCTTTTTACTTCCTTAATCTTTCAGTTGTAGAAGATTTTAAGTCAAATTGTTTTTATGTTAGCACTTTTTGTTCTAATTAAGAAATATTTGCCTACACCAGATTTATCTGTTTCCTTCTCCAAGCTTAAACACTGTTTTGACATTTAGGCTTATGATCCTTTTTTAATTAATTTTGGTACATGGGGTAAGGTGGGGGGAGGTCAAAGGTAACTAATTTTGTAAACATCTTTTTTTTCCATTTGGTTATCTAATTTCTCCAGAAATATTTGTTACAATGATAAATTTTATGCGTCAACTTGACTAGGCTAAGGGAGGCCCAGATAGCTGGTAAAACATTATTTCTGGGTGTACCTGTGAGAGATTAGCATTTTGATCAGTAGGCTGAATAAAGAGATCTACCCTCACCAGTGTGGGTGGGCATCACCCAATACACTGAGGGTCAGGATAGAACAAAAAATGAAGGAAGGGTGAATTCTTTCTTTCTCGTACCTTGAGCTGAGATATCCATCTTTTCCTGTCCTCAAACCTTTGTAGCTCCTGTTCTTGGGCCTTTAGGCTTTGGGATTTAAACAAGCACCTATCCACTTCACATTCAGCTTATATTATACCACTGGTTCTCCTGGTACTCCAACTGACAGATAAAGCATATTGTGAGACTTAGAATCCATAACTGCAGAGACAATTTCTATAATGAATCTCCTCTTATCTACATATATCCAATTAGTTCTATTTCTCGTGAGAATCCTAATAAATGTGTGTATTTTTAATTGAATGAACCTCCCTTGCCTTACTTAACTGCATCGATGTCTTTGTCAAAAATCAAGTGATTGTATATAGGGTTTATTTCTAGACTTTTTATTGTTGTTCCGCTAATCTATTTGCTCACCTCTATGCTAATATTTTATTGGCTTAATGTAGTTTTATTTTAAATCTTCAAATACAGTACATCAGCTTTTTTTCCAGACTGCCTTGGCTCCTCTTTAAATTTATACATAAAAGATACATTTATATATGTTTTATAAGTTTTAGAATTCCAGTGCTCACTTTGGCAGCACATATACCATAAGTTTTAGAATTCTAATTCTAATTATATAATATGTAACAAATTATTTTTTTTATTTCTATGAACGTATTGAAAGAAGTAAAAAGTCTATATGTGATGCAGTATCTAATGGGAGCAACAGTTATATTCTGGATTTTTTTTTGCAAGTGTAATCACTTTTTTTAATTCAAATTTTAGTTAGCTAACATACAGTGCGATATTGGATTCAGGAGTATAATTCTGTGATTAATCCCTTACATACAACACTCAGTGTTCATCCTAACAAATGCCCTTAGTACCCATCACCCATCTAGCCCATCTTCCACCCACCTCCCTCTGTCAACCCATTGTTTTTTCTCTATCATTAAGAGTCTCTTGTAGTTTGTTTCCCTCTCTTCTCTTGCCTCTCCCATATGTCTACCTGTTTTGTTTCTTAAATTCCACATGAATGAAATCATATGGTATTTGTCTTTCTCTGACTTATTTCACAATACATTCTAGTTCCCTCCACATCCTGGCAAGTGGCAAGATTTAATTCTTTTTGATGGTGAAGTAATATTCCATTGTATATATACCACATCTTTATCCATTCATCATTCGAGGGACATTTAGGCTCTTTCCATAGTTTGGCTATTGTTGATAATGCTGCTGTAAACTTCGGGGTGCATATACCCTTTTGAATGAGTGTTTTTGTATCCTTTGGGTAAACACCTAATAGTGCAGTTGCTAGATCATAGGATAGCTCTATTTTTAACTTTGATGAACCTCCATACTGTTCTCCAGAGTGGCTGCACCAGTTTGCATTCACACTAGCAGTGCAAAAGAGATCCTCTTTCTCGGCATCCTTGCCAACATCTGTTGTTTCCTGAGTTGTTAATGTTAGCCATTCTGACAGGTGTGAGGTGGTATCTCATCGTGGTTTTGATTTGTATTTCCCTGATGGATGATGTTAAGCATCTTTTCATGTGTCTGTTAGCCATCTGGATGTCTTTGGGAAAATGTCTATGCATGTCTACTGCCCATTTCTTCACTAGGTTGTTTTTTTCGGTGTTGAGTTTGATAAGTTCTTTATAGATTTTGGATACTAACCCTTTATCATATATGTCATTTGCAAATATCTTCTCCCATTCTGTAGGCTGCCTTTTAGTTTTGTGGACTGTTTCCTTCACTGTGCAGAAGGTTTTATCTTGATGAAGTCCCAGTAGTTCATGTTTGCTTTTGTTTCCCTTGCCTTTGGTAACATGTCTAGTAAGAAGTTGCTCCTACTAATGTCAAAGAGGTTGCTACCTGCGTTCTCTTCTAGAATTTTGATGGGTTTTGTCTCATATTTAGGGCTTTCATCCATTTGAATTTATTTTTGTCTATAGTGTAAGGAAGTGGTCCCTTACACTGCAAGGAATACATTTTATTCTTCTGCATGTTTTAATCCAGTTTTCCCAACACTATTTATTGAAGAGACTGTCTTTCCATTGGAAATATTTCCTGCTTTGTCCAAATTTAGTTGACCATGATTATTAAAATATATATTAACATGTAATTAGGTATCTATTATAAAGTTTATAATTCTTTTATAAGCAATAAACTTTAAGATAAAAATACACTGGAATTTGGAAGGGGGTAAATGTGAATCTATCAACTTCAGGAGAAATGACATCTTAATATCCAGACTTTCAATTTATGATGATAGTATCTCTCTACATTTACTTATACCTTTCACTTCTTTCACCCATTTTCAGTGTATGAAAATTATTCTTACCTGTGGTTATTTGAAATTAAGTATTCTATTGTTTTTTTGTCTGTTATTGTAAATTGTGTTATTTTTCAATTTTATTTCCCAATTTGTTACTACATATATACAGAAATATTAAGTCTCTTAAAAAGCTTTAATCCCCAGTTGTTAATTTTACATTTAATTTTCTCTCTAGAGAAAATTCTTTCAGTTTAGATTATTTCAAATTTCAAGTTATTAATTCTGATTTTCTTCTGTGTCCAGTCTATTTTAAGCCAATCAAATGAATTCTTCAAACAGCTTTTAGTTTTAGATTTTCTTGTTTTTCTGCTTAAATTCTTCATCTTTATACCATTTCATCCACCTTTTCTTCTAAATTACTTGTTTATAATACATTGTTTTTACTCTATTAATTCCTGCATTTGTCTCATCAGTGGTTCTACTTTTTGGGACTCTCTTACTTTTTACTGTGCTCACATTGACTTGCCACTTTGTGGGTCTTCTAATTTTTTGTGTGCGTATTGCACTTTAGGTACAAAATAGCAGCAGAGACTCAAGTGGATAATAAATTCTTCCATAAAGGACTTGCCTCGTTCCTTTGTTATGCAGCTAAGTGCTTATACATCTTCACTTTAATCAGTAGTTTAGGTAATTTGTATTCTAGTTCTTCATAGTGAAATCAGGCCATACCCTCCAGCAGGGCTTTGAAATTTAATCAGAGATAAATTAAACAATTTCTCTTCATTTTCCCAACAGCCTCCAGTTTTCAAGGTCCACTGCTCAGTTACCCAGATTTCTCAGGTGGAGAATTGGTTAGCAGCCATGTCAGCCAATTTGCAGGGGTAAAAATCTCAGATGACTTCTTTTCTCCTTAAGGTTCCTCTGCCTATAATGGTCTTACTTTTACACCCATTTTCTTTCCCATGTAGACTGAGCAACTGCATTAAGAAATAACATCTCTGGTCTTTCTCATCTCTGAAGAGCCATCCTCTTTCAAAAATTATTTAATTTAGGGGCGCCTGGGTGGCTCAGTCGGTTAAGCGTCCGACTTCAACTCAGGTCACGATCTCGCGGTCTGTGAGTTCGAGCCCCGCGTCGGGCTCTGGGCTGATGGCTCGGAGCCTGGAGCCTGCTTCCCATTCTGTGTTTCCCTCTCTCTCTGCCCCTCCCCCGTTCATGCTCTGTCTCTCTCTGTCTCAAAAATAAATAAACGTTAAAAAAATTATTTAGATTTCTTTGTGCCTATAGCTCTTTCATGACTTTGAAAGGTATATAAATTTTAGGGGTGCCTGGGTGGCTCAGTCAGTTAAGTGTATGACTCTTGATCTTGGTTCAGGTCATGATCTCACAGGTTCATGAGTTTGAGCCCTGCTATGCACTGTCAGTGTGGAGCCTGCTTGGGATTCTCTCTCTCCCTCTCTGTCTCTGTCCCTCCCCTGTTCTTGTTCTCCCTCTCTCAGAATAAACTTAAAAAAAATTTTTTTTAAAGGTATACAATTTTTAAAGTTTTTAATTTTTTATGTTTGTTTATTTTTGACAGAGAGAGAACAGAGTGTGAGCAGGGGAGGGGCAGAGAGAGAGGGAGACACAGAATACAAAGCAGGCTCCAGGCTCTGAGCTGTCAGCACAGAGCCTGATGCGGGGCTTGAACCCACCATCTATGAGATCATGACCTGAGCCGAAGTCAAACACTTAACCAACTGAGCCACCCAGGCGCCCCAAGTTTTAGGTTTTTTTTAATATTACAGTGTGCTCAACTGACTTTTGTGACTCTAATTTAACTGAGATCACAACTCCAACATACATATTTTATGTTAATTCCTTTTTTTAAATGTTTTTTTTTTTTTTGATAGAGAGACAGAGCATGAGATGGGGAGGAGCAGAGAGAGGGAGACACAGAATCTGAAGCAGGCTCCAGGCTCTGAGCTGTCAGCACAGAGCCTGACAGGGGGTGCTCCAACTCACCGACTGTGAGATCGTGACCTGAGCCCAAGTCTGATGCTCAACCAACTGAGCCACCCAGGTGCCCCTACGTTAATTCATTTTATTCCCACCCTTCCTGCTGTCAGAGAGCAAAGAGCAGTGTCTTAGGTTTCAGCAGGATGACTGAATTGATATCATCTCAGGATGATAAAGTAGCTGCTGGGACTTTGCATGGGGACAGATGTTTTTCAACAGAACAGAAGGGAAAAGTGAATTCTCAGGAGGAAAAAGGGCTGACCTTTTGTCCTGCTGATTTAACCTTCACATTCCTCATCATGCTCTACTCTCCAGAAAATAGTTAATGTCATCAGGGAGCTCTCTTACCCATTTAACAACAATTGGGTTCAGTCACTAAATAAGAAGTATGGTAGAAATGGGAGGGGGCCACATGTGAGATTCTGAGATACCTGCAATGTACTAGGATTTATGAAGATTGACTCAGTGGTGGCTCCACAAGTATATACATATGTAAACATCGGTTAGGCTGAATACTTAACATTTGTGCACTTCACTGTATGTAAGCTCCAATTAAAAATATTGAAGTGTTCCTATAACACTCTACTTAATAGTGATCTTTTGGTTTTTCCTCAGGAGATAAAAAACAAGATGAAGATATCCATTATTACTACCTTTACCCAACATTGTACAACATTGTGAAAATTCCTCTCTACTAAAATATAGCAAAATTTAAAAAAAGCGTTTAGGAAAAATAACAAAATGGTCATAATTCGCACATGACATTACATACATATACACATATATAGAGAAAAAATATTAAAAATAGAATTAAAAAATCTATTTTACAAAGTTGGTATAAAAGTATAGATATCTATGCAATAATAGATACAATTACAAACTCCTGTCTTCTTGAAATTATACCATTTACATTAGCACCAAGGACCAAATATTGAGTAAAACTAAAAGTTGTGTAAGAAAGAAAAATTACAAAACATTTTTGAGAGAATTTAAAGGTGGCCTGCCTAAGTGGAACTTTATGAATAACAATACAATAACAATATTAAGAGGTGTAAAGATGCCAGTTATCTTCAAATTTATCTGTAAATTAAAGGAAATCCTAAGATATATACGTGTATATAAATTCATAAGCTGGTTCTTAAATATATAGGAGAATGTGACGATCCAACAATAAGTAAGACAAATCTTCAAAAGAACACAGTTGGAGGAATGTTACTGCCAGGTATCAAAACCTATTATAAAGCTACACCAATTAAGGCCATGTGGTGTGGATGCAAAACAGATTAATAAATAAAATGAATAAAATAGAGAATCTAAAAAAAGACTCTACACATCTTTGATTTATATCAAAGATGACTCTGTAATATAGCATGGAAAGAATCATCTTTCCAGTAATTGATGCTGAGTCTACTGCGTACTGGTATAGAAAAATATTTAATCTTGACACGTACCTCACACCATATGCAAAAATCAATTCCAGAAGGACTATAAATCTAAATGTCATAGATAAAGCAATAAAACTTCTGGCAGCAAATATGTTAGAATATCTTAATAGGCTTGGGGTTGGCAAAGGTTTCTTATGCTGGACATAAAAACATAAACCATTAAATAAAAAATTTATAGACAAACTGCATTAAAATTTAAAACATCTATTCATCAAAAGATACTGTTGGAGAAAGTGAAAAGGTAAAGCAAGAAGATATATAAGCATCCAGAACATATGAACTATTATGAACCAATAAAAGGAAGACAACACAACAGGAAAGTAAACCAAAAACCTGAACATTTTATAAAACAATATCCAATTGGCCAATAAATGAAAAAAGTGCTAAATTTCACTAGTCCTCAACACACTAAAGTTAAAACTACAATGAGCTAGGGGTGTCTGGGTGGCTCAGTTGGTTAAGCACTGACTCCAGCTCAGGTCATAACCTCATTGTTCATGGGTTCAAGCCCCCCATCAGGCTCTGTGCTGACAGCTCAGAGCCTGGAGCCTGCTTTGGATCCTGTGTCTCCCTCTCTCTGCCCCTCCCCTGCTCATGCTCTTTCCCTCTCTCTCAAAAATAAAAAAAAAAAACAATGGGTTACCACTACACATTTGCAAAATGGCTAAAATAAGATAGTATCAAGGGTATGAAGGAATGTAAATTGTTACAGTAACCTTAAGAATACTATAGCAGTCTCCACTAAAGTAGAATAAAAGCACATCCCAAAGCCCACTGATTCTATTTCTGTATACAAATGGACCTATGTGCACCCAAAGATATGTAGAAGCATGTACATACTGCACCATTAATTATAACCCTAAAGTAGAAACAACTGAAATGTTCAAATGAAGGATTGGATCAAATGTGGTCAGTTAATACAATGGAGTGTCATACAGTGAGAATGATGTAAATATTTTTACACGCAACAATAATTTCACATACACATTAAGCAAAAGAAGTGATAAACAGCAGAATGTATAACGATTCTATGTAAGGTTCAAGAATGAAGTATTGCTTATCTTGCACATCTTAAACTATGTGGTGTACACTTATGATTTGTGCACTATCTGTTATGCGGATGTTACTAAAAATTTCCTGAAAAAGAATCAAATATACATCTTCAGGTTTCCAGAACTATATTTCTTAGGAAACCATATTATAGAGGTTAAAACACCAATGCATAACATATACACAATATAATTGCAGCATTTTTCATAGAACAAGAATAAAAGAGGCAAGTGCCTTATAATGAAGACTGTTTAATAAATAATTATATCTGTACATCATGAAGTATTTTACAGTCATTAGAAAAAATTAGAGTTACCATCCAACTTGGAAATATTTCTATGAAATAGCAACTGAATAAACTGAGGTGCTAAAAAGTAGTAAAAGGATCCAGACTCTTCAATTTTCAATAATCACCTAAAACTTCTATGTTTGAACATGTATGTTTTATGTCTATAAATGTTACATATTATTGTGAGGCCATGGAGAAATCTGAATAATGCCTACATTCTTGGGTGAGGATTGACATTTGTGGAAAGATGAGAACAAGAGGATTAGACAAATTTAAACTAAGAAAAATACAGCCCGAACTGATTAGTTTTTGTTTTAGTGAATAAACAGATGTGCCAAGATAAACAATAGAGAATGAAAATAAAGACAAAGAATAAAATATAAAAAAATAATTCAAAAGTAAAATTACAGCAACTCTGACCATAGATGCAAATATTTAAAAAAAAATGTTAGCATCCAAAACAAACATTTGTTATAAGTATATCACAACCAGATCAGGTTTTCTCAAGAATGTAATGATGATGATTGGCATTCAAAAACAAATTTATAGATGTAGCTTGCTACATTTAAAAATTAGGAGAAATTATTATCTCAAATATATGAAAAGTATTTTATTAAATTCAACGCCCATTAATGATTAACAACTACTAGCAAACTAACAAATTAAAAGTTCCTTAGCCTACTATAAGTCATCGGCATAAGTTATCATTGGTAAAGGAGACAGGTCAGGAGTATGTCAAGGGTATCCAGTATGATTGCTATTATTCAATATTATTCTGAAGACATTGTTATTATTTTTAAAAAATGGGACTGTTAATATATGTAAAAGGCCAAAATCCATAAAGCAAATTAGAAAGAATAGAGGACAAATGTATTTATGATATAAATTATGTGAAAATATAGGAGATGAGATGACCATTAGAGTTCCATTTACCTGTTTTGATGGAGTCTTGACTTCAAGAGGATGACAGAATTTCACAAGTCATTACAACTTGAAGTGTCTCGATCTTTTCTAGTTCATTCAGGACATTGTACAGCCACAACTGGTAGGATACTAGTATGTAACCACATCTAACCAGCAATGTTGTGTATTAGGTGTTGAGATATGAACATTGCTCTCAAGGAACTTATAATCCGTTGTGGGGAAGGAAGACTCATAAATGGTATGATAAAATAGAATGTTTAGGTAATATTATAGAAGCATGTTCAGAATACACTGGAAGACCAGAGACACTAAGGTAGCCTAGAATGACTAGGTGATGTCTGCACAAAGAACTTGGAGCAAAGTATGGAGCTAGATTGGGGAGTGGCATTCCAGGCACATAATCAGAGGCAGAATACTGTGGAGGTATAACACACTGGATATACTTGGAAACTATCATATGACAGAAACATAGATATAAGTGGGACTAGGGAATGGACTTCTTGAGAGGGAGAGAGGAGCTGGATTGTAAAGAGATATCCATAGTGTAATAAGCAGTGTGGGCATTACCCAAAGGTACAGAGATCTAGAGCTGCTTCAACAAACACTATTCAGATTTGTATTTTAGTAGCATGGAACAGGGGGCATAGTAATAGAAGCCAAGAAGAGGTGGAAATAAAATAGAGATGAACTTAAAAGATAGGTAGATCTGGTTTGAGGAAAGGTAGATCTGGTCTGAGTTGGGGACACATCTAATATGGAGGTTCCTGTAGAGTCACCAGGCCAACTTTCCAGACCTGCAACACTGGAAAAGGGGAACCTACCGCTGGGGATATTTTTCTCCTATTTCCAACTTGGACAGGGTTGAAAACCTCCACAGGTTTACTTTAGATTGACTAAAATAATTGCACTTTTTATTCTACTTTAGTTTACCTAAGTCTTAATGAGTTTATGAGAAGATTATTTTCGGGGTGCCTGGGTAGCTCTGTCTTTTAAGTGTCCTACTCCAGCTCAGGTCATGATCTCGTGGTTTGTGAGTTTGAGCCTTGTATCTGGCTCTATGCTGACAGCCCAGAGCCTGGAGACTTCTTTGGATTCTGCATCTCTCTCTCTATCCCTCCCCTGCTCGCACACATACACTCTTTCTCTCTCCCTCTCTCAAAAATAATAAACATAAAAAGATTTTCATGATAGACATAGTTTAATTTTTGCAACTGAAACATGTATCTAATTTCAATGGAAATGTATTTTTAGTTCAGCTACATTTGATCTGAAATACTCAATATAATCTTACTTTAATAGCTAATATATAGATCTAAGATTTTATTTTTTTGATTTTATCTTCCTTAATATTTTCTTATTCCTTTTTTTTGGGAAAATATTTTACAATAAAAAAATGCTATTTGATATGATTTTATATATACTCAATATACTTTTAAATCTGTATTATATTTACATAAAGGAAAATGGTCTCCTTCCCCTTTTAGTGATCACTTTTCTTTGGATATTTACTTAAGACATTTAGGTACATCAGTTTCTTCACAGAAAATTCAACTTTGTCACGTTTTCCTAGATTGGGATAGCTTACCAATACCTACCTATCCCAATACTTACCTCCCTACTTATCTACCTATCTATCCCAAGCAGTCTCTGCACTGACAGTGTGGGGCTCAATCCCACAAACTGTAAGATCATGACCTGGGCCGAAATCAAGAGTTGGATGATTGACTGAGCCACCCAGGTGCTTCACCAATTTATATTTTTAAAGTACTTTTGTATTTTCCTAGCTCATCTTGGATGTTATCTCTCATTGCAAAGATAACTCAGTACTAATTGTCTTTTGGTATTTAAGATAATTTAGAATTTCTAACTTGTATATGAAAGCATATTGTCAAGGTATATCCCAGTGTCCCAGATAGCAGTATTTATTAAAATGTGGATACTAAAATCTCTGTAAATTGTTATTATAATTTTGTTAAGTTTCAAGGTGTAAGAATTCAACATGAAATTTATGTTACCCCTATTTTGATACTGTTTTTTTTCTGTCAAGAACATATTTGTATAACTTTATCAAAATAAGAGGAAGTTTGAGAATATGCTATATCTGAATTTATACTCTAATTGCACATTTAAAAAACTCATTTATAGTTTTCATGTATAGTTGTCTGGAAAAACTGAAGCTGTCCCTAACATTTAGATGATTACATTTTCAGTGATTATAATTATTCTAATTGTAATTCTAATTATTTTATAGTTTCTTCAGCTCAGAGTTCTCTCCCGTTTTGAGGCAGTTGCTCTCTGATCACAGGTGTGAGATCCAAGGAGTCATGTGACGTAAGTTTTGTTCCCAAAGCCAAGTTACATGAGTTTAGGTTTAAGTTCTTCCACTTAAGTGTTTTAAGACTTTGAGCAAGGATCTTACCCTTACTGGACCTTAGTTTCCTCATTTCCAAATTGAGAATAATAGTTATAATATTTTCTCATTGAATTGCTGGGTAGATTAAATAATAAATACAATACTATGTCTATAATACAATTAAATAATACAACAGTAATACAAGTACTGTTTTTAAAATAGTACCTGACATAGGACTATTATTTTATACAAACTCATGTGTCCACTTCCCCTTCTTCATCCTAGGTGGAATTAATGTGATAGGAGAGGGGAATTACTTGTTTCATGCTGAGTCAAGCAAGTGTCTCCTGGGAATGTCGAATTAACACTGAGAAAGTAAGTCTCTATTGGTAACTTGAACTGAAACAAGTGAAACTGGGAGCTATGGTGCAGCTGTATCTTCTAGTTTTGTTTGTTTGTTTGTTTTTTGGTTGAGATCCAGCTCTACTTGTTTTCTACCTTTGGGTCCTAGGGGACACTTAGGGGCTCCTATACTTAGTGTGTTTACATGTTTTCTTGATTTCTGTTTCTGTCAACAAAAAAGAATTTCACAATATGTAGGGGTAGAATCTCTTGATTGTAGGGAATATTCTAGTACTAGTTAAATGTTAAGGTGACTAGGGTGATCTGTTTAATATCTATTTTTGTATCAATAGTATTTTAGTTATTGTGTGTAGGAGAGAACAAAATCAGAATGTTGAGTAGTCCATTCAAGGCAGAGCTACCTCAAAACCATCTCCTTTATGAAGACATATTTAAACATAGACACTGAATTCTTCCTCTTTGGCTCTCAAAGCAGTGGATTTCAGATATTTAGAGGTCTTTGTCCACTAAAGACATTCTGGGTTCATCACTGGATTTTTCATCTTACCACCCATAACATCTTCTTTTTATGAAATAATTATGTTCATCCTCCCCACTCAAAATCAGGAATAACCTTTATCTTAAAATTGAGTCCTTTCAGCTATATTTAATTTTTTTGAAAAATCTCGTTATATTTTTCTTAGTTCATGATAATCTGGCACCAAACCTTGGTCTGATGGCACTTCTCATCCTTCACTTTTATTTAGCACCTGTCAGTTCATAGTTGGTATTATATTTATGAAGACATCTTTCTCTTCCATTAAATGGTATTCCCCTTGGAGGAAAAATGGTTCTCTTGTTTATCATTGTCATCCTCATCATACCCAGGCAGCCCCTGATACATGTCTTATTACTGAGGATTGATTATATAGAAGTTACTGAGGGTTGTGCCATGTAGCCCAGGAGAAACTTTTTTGTTTGTTTAATATTTAATACAGGGTTGAGTTGGAAATATGTGAGAATAAAGTTTGGGCCAGCCAGCACTTCTTTTACCTGTAATGTTTAAATCTTTACTGTAGAGACTACCAAGTAGCTCAACAACTATAAAGACCTAAAGGTTCATTTCACCAGTTATCTTTGCTTTATGAATTCCATGATCACCGGGGGGGTATTTTGAGGGCCAACCCTAATTACTTAGTTTTCATTTTTAAAGGCATCACTATTTTTGTAGCTTTAACAATTTTAACAGCTATAGGGTATAATAAGTGTCTTGAAAATAAATTATAGGCTAAAAGCATGGTTGAGCCATTTGCACATAAGACTCATTTGCTGAAATTATTAGACGGGGTTATAACAGATTGTGGCTGAGGCACCAGCGGCTTAAGACTTTCAAAAGCTACCCTGACTTGGAAATTATTTCTAATCAGGAACTTTTCTCTAGTAACAAAATAAATTGAGAATATACTCACTAGTTTTGTTGACCTGCCACTGAAGATCTAGTTCTTATATCCAAGACTAAGTAGGGTGTTTAACACAGCATAGAGAATCACATGCTTTCACTTTCCTGGTAGGGGTACAGAATATGGCAGGAAGGTGGTGTTCTGGTCTTACTAGGCTCAACTCCCATATTCTGGCCAACTCTAGTTTGGCAAAGAATTAGCCTCAGAAGCTGTAATTCTTCAGGCAGCTGACCTCCGGGGCTACAACAAACTAAGAAACAACCTATTATTTTCTGGATAAGTGAAGATTCTTATCAGGAATCAATGAGTTTTAAATATTTGGAACACATGCTCTAGCTCCATTTCAAATATCTTAAGTGCCCTCCACAGGCATACATGTCAAGCAACAGATCAAACACAGGCAATCTCTGTACCAGGCTCCAAAGAAATACTCCCCTGTACTCAATTGAATTAATCTCCTTTGATTGTTCAATTACCACCAATATACACATTAAATCATCACTTCAGGGTAATTTGTTTCCAAATTATTTGGCACAGGAAGATTAGCTTTGGAGTTCCTGGGTGGCTCAGTTGGTTAAGCATCCAGCTCTTGATTTTGGCTCAGGTCATGATCTCACGGTTTGTGAGTTCGAGCCCCGCATCAGGCTCTGTGCTGACAGCACAAAGCCTGCTTGGGATTCTCTCTCTCTGTCTCTCTGCCCCTAATACACTCTCCATGCACTCTCCCTCTCTCTCTGAAAAGAAACTTAAAAAAATTAGTTGGCATAGCATAATTAATCACCTTGAAAACATAACATAGATTTCACTTTTTGCCAGACACAAACAGTGGTTTGCAAGCATCATGTTGCATGGGATCTGCCTTTGTCCTCCTCTAGCTTGTATTCTCACCAGCCTTTTCTCCCACTGCCTGTCCAGCCCTTTTGTGCATGCACAGTGGGGTCTAGCCTACAAACATTCTATCGCTGGGGTTCCCCCAGGTCTGTGCATCCTCAGGTCTTCACTAATGCCATTCATTGGTTAACTGTTCAAGCAGTTGACTCTTAATCATCATTCTGGCCTCAACTTTAAAGTTGCCTCTTCAGAGAAACCTTCGTCAACCTCCATCATTAAGTACTTCAGTTACATGAAAATTCTTTTATTTAAATACAAGATAATTTACTGAATTGTTATTTCTCTCACTAGATTATCAGCCCCCTGTGGCCATGTGTTTTGCCCCTGCTGCTTTTAGACCTGTGCACAGCAACTGCCACAAATGTGGCAGCAGTCCAATTCTTTTCTGTAGAAATGGCACCTACAATATGATGGTAGCAGTGCATTTCCAAAGCTAGTCCTTTAAGACAATAGCAGCTGTGTCAGATTTGCTACTACGATCATTGTGGGGCAATACCTGAGATGACAGTAGCCCAAACTTTCTTGGGCACCTAACCTTAAAAACCAGTGGCTTAGAATCCTGTCTTAATAGGCTTACATTCATTGCTATTCCACTGAAAAAGGACCCCAAGTTTTAGTCAATTCTCATTTCTGCATGGAGCACATGCATTTCTAAGGAATTTTGGGATATTTGCAGAGGCAGAATCTTTAAAATTCTACATGTTCTTTTATGTCTAAGAAGTGGTAGCAGTGAGGGGCACCTGGGTGGCTCAGTCGGTTAAGCGTCCGACTTCGGCTCAGGTCGTGATCTCATGGTCGTGAGTTTGAGCCCCGCGTCGGGCTCTGTGCTGACAGCTCAGAGCCTGGAGCCCATTTCAGATTCTGTGTCTCCCTCTCTCTCTGCCCCTCCCCTGTTCATACTCTGTCTCTCTCTGTCTCAAAAATAAATAAACGTTAAAAAAAAATTAAAAAAAAAAAAAAAAGAAGTGGTAGCAGTGAGCATACAGGCTTTGGGAAATTTAGGCAGAGATTACCTTCTCTGGTGTATTTGTGTGCTGGGGCTGCCATAACAAAAGATCACAACCACAAACTGGGTGGTTTAGGCGACAAATTTTCGCACAGTTCTAGGGGATGGAAGTTCAAGATTAAGTGGTCAGCAGATTAGGTTTCCCCTGAGGCCTCTCCTTGGCTTTCAAATGTACTTTTGTTTGAGCATACGCATCCCTGGTGTCTCTTCATCTTATAGGGACACCAGTCATACTGAATTGGGCCTCAATCTTAAGACCTCATTTAACCCTAATTATCTTCTTATGGCCCTATCTCCAAATACAGTCATAGTGGCGGTTAGGGCTTCAACATATGAATTTTTAGGGGGACACAATTCAGTCCAAAACATCTAATAAACCTATTATATATAAGTCACATTCATAAATGTTATATACAGAGCTATGTATATAAATATTATAAGTATTAAATTTATTATTCTGAGAAGGATCTTAAAATCAAGTCTGCATTTTGCTATTAAGATTACATAATCAACTCACCCCTAATAGATAGCAGTATATTATTATTTTAGGAACGATCTCAAGGGGAAATAATATTTCTCACGAAATAGCCTTACAGACATGCATGTAGAGCAGAATTCATCTGCCTGTAGATCATCCACTGCTTTTGAGGGAATGAAAGGAAATTGCCAACTTCAGCCACAAGACAGCTCTTACAGTGTCTGCATGTGGGAATTAAGACCTTTATAAACCACTGATCAGGCTCTGTATTGTGCATTTTGATATTTACTGATATGAAAAAAATAAAATTATTATTTTGCGTAGACTTACCTAAAATTGCTTACATATGGGCTGGATTTTTTTTCTTGTTTTGTCTTGATCTGTGATTTCAGATAAATTCTTAGACTATTTCTGATCCAAAGTATTTGTTTTGAATACCATAGTATGGAGCCCATTTTATCTACAGGAAGTTAAAAAGGCTCAACTTGAGTGAACAAATTTACTATGTGACAAGGCTGTTTGTTGTCTTTTTTTGACGAGAAAAGATCAAATCCCCTATTTAATACAATCAGTGAAGGAAGTCTATGAACTGTTTGAATTGAAATGAAAAACCATAATGACGACATTTATAACATGTGTCACATTAGATTTGCTTGGTCTATATATCTCTCTGTGGAATAATAGTGATTTATACAAATTGCTTCTCACTGCAATTTATATCAGTGTAAAGATGCCACCAGATATATGGAGGATTTTATTTGCTTCAAACTGAATGTCTGCTTAATTGTATTTGCCACTAAACGGAAATACTACCCTTTGGCATATCTGCTTAGATATAATGGTTAATTTATTTTGCGGTTTTATAACTTCAGCCTCTTCCACTCGTTAGATACTTAAAAGCATAACTTTTTCTTTCTGCCAATATATGTATATGTTTATATATATGTATATGACATCTTTATGTCACAAATCTTGTAACTTTAAATTTTATTCTCCAGGAGTTTCATTGCCTAGGTATGCTTTATTTCCCCTTATAGAAGTAAGAAAAACAAAAGCAAAAACAAAAACCCTTACTCTGGCTACTATTAAACTATAGCAGTGGTTCCCAGTGCAGGGCGTGGGGGCAATTTTGCCCTTCAAAGGATATTCTAACTGAAGAAATTTTCAACCCCTGAGGGATGCTACTGGCATCTAGTGGGTAGAGGCTACGGATACTTCTCAACAGCCTATAATCAAAGAGCAGTCCTAAACAACAAAATACCTAGTCAAAAATGTCATTAGAGTCAAGGCTGATGAATCTTGAATTACTGAATGGTTCCTTAGTGTAATGGAGTTACATGATCAAGATAGGTCTACATAGAACCAGACATTTCCATTAAAAGCGAACAACTTTTAAAATCCAAATAATTTATATAGGCATATATCATGTAAATAAGTTTCCAAAAACCCCAATTGCATTTTCAGTTTTAATTGGGAATATTTTGGACTTCTCAATTCTTTCTGGCTATTCCTATTCTGTCCTCTACAGTGAAGGGTCTTCCCCACTGTCGGACAGAGCTCAGGGCACTTTCCCTACAGACCTCCTTTTCGTTGAAGGAAAAAAGTGAAGGAGGTCCAGGAACTCTTCCTCAATGATTTTGGTTCTCTGC
Source organism: Panthera uncia (assembly GCF_023721935.1). Lineage (NCBI taxonomy): Eukaryota > Metazoa > Chordata > Mammalia > Carnivora > Felidae > Panthera > Panthera uncia. Next base: position 90,981,985 of record NW_026057584.1, on the reverse strand, counting down.
TGTCCAACACTCTTGAATCTGTTTTTCATGATGTTGACCTATCTTAGCTCCTCCTTTACATCAATGAACACTTTAGTTTGCCCTTTTCACTAAGTTTTCTCTCCTTTCTCCCATTCTTTCTGTGTAGGCATCACCCAAGGGATTCAGTTAACACTGAATTTGCTCCCCTGACAATCCCATTTATCTTCCGGTTTCAGTAGTGATTTCTAGGTGATTATTAAATTTTCAATTTAAAGCTCAGTCTCTTTTCTCAGTTGCAGATGTTTTCCTGGGTACCAGCTGCTTTGCCCAACTGTGCTGCTTTCCTTAAATGCACGTCTCTTCTCCTTCAAGCTCACCACCTTCACACAGTCTGTGCTAAATCATGGAAATTGTACCTCATGTAATTATCTGCCTTCTCCATTTACTAATTCCTATTTGAGTATATAAAATACTCAGTACTCAATATAAAATACTATAGCAATCTTTCAAAAGCAGAGATTCCTTGTATTACTGCACTGCCAAAATGCTCAGTGCCACTCTTCACCTTATACATTAAAAGAAAGTCATCACCCTACCATTAGGACCCTATGTAGTATGTTCCTAACCATTTTTCTTGCTTTAACAACATGCACACCCAAAGTCAGTCCACATTCTAGCCAAACTAACTTGAGCCTGGACCGTCAATGTGCCCTCTATCTTCCACAGTGTGTGTCTTCTCAAGCTTACTTTTCCCCCCTCCAAGTCTGTACCACATCATTGCACATCCTGTGGGAAACTGTTTCCCAAGGTTCCTATGCTCCTCCATCTCTGACATTATCTTTTTCTTCTGTGAACACCCAGGGCATTTGTTGCCATCATTTCTTTAGTGCTTACCTGGTGGAATGATCATCCTTGCTTAATTCTCCTTGTCTAATTTTCTGTGTTAAGTAAACTTCATATTGTTTGATGAACAGCATAGATTTTGTTTTGCGTATCTGGTTTTTCTAAAGCACTGAACATAAAATGCTGCACATCATTCACTGTTCAGTAAATGTGTCATATTTAAATTGCAATCTACCTCTTGTCCTATATCTTCAACTGCTGACAGCACATTTTTATATTTTATCTCAATTTCTACTCGCATGTGAAGTTGAACTCCTCTTCCCCTGATCACAGGATTCGTCATCTACAATTCCTTATTTGTGTCAGTGTAAGACATTTTTTCTTACTAGTCAAGTTAAAAAAAAAAAAAAGAGAGAGAGACCTCAGTCTTTACTTTTACACTTTCTTTTTAAAGCCATAAAATGCCTTTGATTCATAAAGCCATAAAATGCCTTTGATTCATTAAACAATTTACACCTGCATTTATAGTGACTTCTTAATCAGTTTCTGCTGCTCATTTCCCTTATCTGAACATTCATAATAACAATTAACATTGCTTTGAATGCTTCCTATGTGTTATGTACTACCTAAACATTCCATAATCAGTAACTCATTTAATCTTCACAATAATTGTATTAACCTGAGACCCAGAAAAAAACAATGTCTTCTTCACAGTAGCAGAATTATCAAGTGGTGAGCCAGAGGCAAACCCAGGCAGCTTGGCACCAAGGACGAGGTTCTGAAAACACATGTTCTGCTTTTACATTCTCAAATTCATCTACAACTCCCAGATTAATTATATCACTTTCTATGATAAAAATTCTTCATTTTCTACAGAATAAAAATCATATTTCTTGGAATTTAACCATGATCAATTTATGTCGATGATACTGATCCAAGCTTGTCTACTGCAAGAGTACTTCTCTCTACTAGCAGCAGACTCCCTAATCTTCCTGGAGAATGCCCCAAATGCCCCTCCCTTCATTATTTTTGTCTCTGTATCTTCTTTTTCAGGCTCCTCTATCTACTTTTTCTGCTATACAATCTCTCCTTATTCACTAATTCAAAAGCTACAAACTTGTAGCAGATCTGTCAGACCTGGCCTATCCAGCAGTGGTTTTATGGTGTTTTAAAGGAAGATATTTAAAGATCAGAATGAAACCAGGCCACTATGTTACACAATACGCAAACATCAATTCAAAATAGATTAAAGACTTGAATGCAAGCTCTGAAACCATCAAACTCCTAGAAAAAACAAAAAACCAAAAAAACAAAAAGACAAAAAACAGAGGACCTAAGCTTCTTCATACTGGTCTTGGTGATAATTTTTTTTTGGATTGGACACCAAAACCAAAAGCAACAAAAGCAAAAATGAGTAAGTAGGACTACATCAAACTAAATAGGCTCTGCACAGCAAGAGAAACCATCAACAAAATGAAAAGGCAACTTAAATGGGAGAAAATATTTGCAAATCATAGATCTGATTTGGGGTTAATATCCAAGATATATTTAAAAGCTCATACAATGCCAATAGCAAAAACAAAAAAAAATTCAATTAAAAAATGTGCAGGGGGGGGCACCTGGGTGACTCAGTCAGTTGAGCATCCAACTTTGGCTCAGGTCATGATCTCACGGTCCGTGAGTTTGAGCCCCGCATTGGGCTCTGTGCTGACAGCTCAGAGTCTGGAGCCTGTTTCAGATTCTGTGTCTCCTTCTCTCTCTGACCCTTCCCCGTTCATGCTCCGTCTCTGTCTCAAAAATAAATAAACGTTAAAAAAAAAAAAAAGTTAAAAAAATGTGTAGGGGATCGAATAGACACTTTTCCAAACAAGACCTACAGATAGATGGTCAACAGGTACATGAGAAAGTGCTCATCATCACTAATCATCAGGAAAATACAAATCAAAGCCACAACGAGATATGACTTCACACTTGTTAGAATGGCTATTATCAAAAAAGATAAGAAATAACCAGTGTTGGACAAGACGTGGAAAAAGGGCAACCTCTGTGTGCTTTTGGTAGGAAGGTAAGTTGGTAAAGCTACTGTGGAAAACAGCATGGAGTTTCCTCAAAAATATTAAAAATAGAACTACTCTTTGATCCAGCAATTCCACTGCTGGATATTTGTTGGAAGGAAATAAAACCTCTAACTCAGAAAGAAATCTGTACCACCATGTTAATTGCAGCATTATTTATGATAGCAAATACATGGATACAACCTAAGTGGTGTCTGCTGATAGATGAATAAAGGAAATATAGGTAATGTGTGTGTGTATACACACATGTATATATATGTATATATGTGTATATACATGTGTGTATACATACGCGCGCGCACACACACACACACACACACACACACACACATATTATCTATTATATCTATTAGCTATTTAGTAGTACGGCAAGGGTTCAGTTTTGATTGACCTGGCTGAAAAGTCTAAATCTATCCAACATATGCCTTATTTAGTTCACAGATTAATTATCTAATTTTCATGGAGTCACTGATGTGTTGGCTCACACTGGATAATGACAGCCTTTTGTGCATATCTTTTCTCAACTCCTCTTTCAGTGCTGTTGGATTAATTGCTTGAAATCAGCCATGGAGGGACTATTTATATCACAGAAATCAATAAATGCTAAAAACAGGGGTTTTTGGATAGCCAGCCATTAAACATTTACCAGCATACTCTTTTTAATGAATGATATGGTCATTCAAGGTTTTATTCTTTGTTTATGGAGAGCCTCCCCCTAATACTAAGAATCTAAAAGACTAAATATAATAATGATTAGGAGAATACAATTTTTGGTTGATAATTCTTACTTTATTAAAAAACATTTTTTTGATATTTATTTTTGAGAGACAGAGAGAGATAGAGCACAAGCAGGAGAGGGGCAGAGAGAAAGGGAGACTCAGAATCCAAAGCAGGCTCCAGGCTGTGAGCTGTCAGCACAGAGCCCTATGTGGGGCTCGAACCCACAAACCAGGAGTTCAGGACCTGAACCAAAGTTAAATGCTTAACCAACTGAACCACACAGGTGCCCCGATAATTCTTACTTTAAATTCCTGTCCTGCTACTGGTTACATAACCTTGGGGATGTTACTTAATGTCTCTAAGTTTCTTCTTCATCCATAAATCACAGATATGTTAATTATCTTAAATAAGGTATAGAGGGACCATGTAGAGAAGAGAGGCAAGTACTGTGCTCTTAAGCTCCTAGAGGGAAGATAGGGATTACTGGGTAGGAAGGAAATGTTTTAACTATCAAAATTTTGATAAAATTGTCACAAGTAGAGAAAAAAAATATGTAAATAATGAAACGTAGCTTACGATTTTATTTTTTCTGTATTAGCATAAACATAAAATTTTAATCAAGATTCCTCTTTCAATCATTTTAGTTATGATCTGCTTAAGACACTACACTCACCTGATCATGATGGTGGAGTAGGAGAATCCTGAGCTCAACTTCTATGGACATACCAAGTCTGCAATTACGTTTGGAGCAACTCTGAGAACTGACCTAAAGACTAGCAGAACAGCTCTTCGACAAACATATAAAGAAAGAGCCACACTGAGGATGGTAGGAGGGTGAGAGACATGGTCTGGTTGGGACCCACACTGCTTGTGTGATGACTCATAAGTGGGAGAGACATCAGAAGTACAGAGGTCCTCACTAAGAAGTAAGGTGTTCAAGCCCCATATTGGGGAAGAAGAGCCCCCATAAGGTCTGGCTTTGAAAATCAGTGGCTTAATGGCAGAAGTTTTGAATGTCTATGGGGTTTAATCTTGCTAGAGCCAAAGGCCTATAGGAAATAGAGATGGCTCTTAAAGGACCCACATGCAACCTCACTTACTAGCACAGACCTAGCACAGAGGTAGCAGTTTGAAAAGCACCTGAACTGGGGCGCCTGGGTGGCTTAGTTAAGTGTCTGACTTCAGGTCAGATCCTGATCTCATGTTTCTTGAGTTTGAGCCCTGCATTGGGCTCTGTGCTAACAGCTCAGAGCCTGCAGCCTGCTTCAGATTCTGTGTCTCCCTCTCTCTGCACCTCTCTCTTTCTCTCCCAAAATTAATTTAAAAACATTAAAAAAAAAGAAAAAGATAACCACCTGAACTATATGTAAAAAAGATTTATTGACTAACTTTAACATGTGTACAAGAGGAGCAGGGATCTATAGGAACTTCCTCTGGGAAGAGAAGCACTAGTAAGTGCTATTTTTCTTGCCCACCTTCTACCTACCTGGCCTGACACTGGTGGTACTAGTTCTGATATTCTCTACCACCTTGCTAGCAATGCTCATCCAACGTGGAGTTCCTCATCAGACTCACCCCCACACAATCCAACTGCCATGCCAGGTGTCCCTCCAAAGTGGCCAGCAGCCTGCCACACTAGTAGGCAGACTGGGCATTACTGCCCACCCCCCAAATGGCTCCCACCCCACCACACCCAGCAGGTAGCATCAGCTGGGTCTGGTGCTCCTCCAAAGAGGCTGACCACTGGGGACAGGTGGTAACCCTGCCCACCAGTGCACCTGCAGCAACTGCAGCTGGTGTGTGGTGGTGGTGGTGGTGGTGGTGGTGGTGGTGGTGGGGCAGTCTGTAGGAATCACAGCTGGGAATCACAACCAGTTGGGTAGGGGGCCAGCCCCACCAGCCAATACATCTGCAGCAGTCAGCCTACCCACAACAGGATAAAATATACAACCCAACAGAGGGGATACCCTTAAAGCACCTGATTCTGGTGATCATGAGGGATTGCACTTTTAGGCCCCATAGGATACTTTCCACATAAGGCAATTCCTTTAAGATCAGGGGACATAGCTGATGTACCTTCTACATAGAAAAAACCACAGAGAGCCAGGCAAAATAGGAAAGGTCCAAATTAAATAAAACAAAATCTCAGAAAAAGGACTAAAGGAAATGGAGATAAACCAATTATCTGTTAAAGAGTACAAAGAAATGGTAATATAGTCACTAATCGTTGGAGAATAAACAGAACTTCAAAAAAGAGATGGAAATAATAAAAAAGAATCAATCAGAGATGAAGGATACAATAACTGAAGGCAAAAATACACTTGAGAAAATCAACAGCATACTGGAGAGCGCAGAAGAATGGATCAACAATTTGGAAGACAAGGTAGTGGAAATCATCCAATTGGATGGAGGGATACATATATATACATATACATATACATATATATGTATATGTATATATATGTACATGTATATGTATATACATATATAATATATACAAATATATATAAATCTAAATAATATATACAAATTATATATATATACATACACACACACACACACACACACACACACACATATATATATATATAATTAGGATAGTTTGATGGGCCTCTAGGACAACATCGAGTGTACAAATATTCACATTATAGGGATCCCAGAAAGAGTAGAGAAAGGGGCAGAAAACATATTTGAAGAAATAATAGCTGAAAATGTCCCTAACTTGGGGAAGAAAACAGACATCCAGGTCCAGGAGGCACAAAAAATCCCCAAACAAGGAGGAGGAGGCCCACACCAAGATTAATTATAATTAAAATGGCAAAAATAAAAGATAAAGAATTTTAAAAGCAGCAAGAGAAAAGCCAATAGTTACAAACAAGAGACACCCTGGTAAGCTATGAGCTGATCTTTCAGCAGAAACTTTGCAGGCCAGAAAGGAGTGGCATGATATAATCAAAGTGCTGAAAAGAAAAAAACAACAACCAAGAATACTCTCCCCAGCAACGTTATCATTCAGGTTTGAAAGAGACACAGCTTCCCAGAAAAACAAAAGTCAAAGGAGTCCATCACTAAGCCTGATTCAAGAATTGTTAAAAGGGGCACCTGGGTGGTTAAGTTGGTTGGGCATCAGACTTCAGCTCAGGTCATTATCTCACAGTTTTTGGGTTTGAGCTCCACATTGGGCTCTGTGCTGACAGCTCAGAGCCTAGAGCCTGCTTTAGATTCTGTGTCTCCCTCTCTCTCTGCCCCTCCCCCCACTTGTTCGTTTTCTCTCTCTCTCTCTCATAAACAAATAAACGTTAAAAAAAATTTTAAAGAGGCTATAACAATTATATATGCACCAATCATGAAAGCATATAAATATATGAAAGAATTATTAACAGATGTAAAAGGGATAAATTGATAGTAACATGGTAATATTTGGGGACTTTAATATCCCACTTACATAAATGGATAGATAATACAGAAAATCAATAAGGAAACATTGGCCTTGAATAACACGTTAAACCATTTGTACTTAACAAATATATACAGAAATTTCCAACCTAAAACAGAATACATATTATTTTCAAGTGCATATAGAACATTGTCCAGAGTAGATCACAACTTAGGCCACAACAAATCTCAATAAGCTTAAGATTTAAATCATATCAAGCATCTTTTCCAACCACAATGATATGAAACAAGAAATCAATTACAAGAAAAAAAAATAGAAGATCAAAAACAAAACACATAACATCCTCAAATCTGTGAAATTCAGGAAAAACAGTTCTAAGAGAGAAGTTTATAGCAATGCAGGTGTACATCGAGAAATTAGAAAATCTCAAAAAAAATCTAACTTTACACCTAAAGGAACTGGTAAAAGAAGAATTTTTAAAAACCCCAAAGTCAGCAGAAGGTAGGAAAGAATAAAGATTGAATGAGGGGCTCCTGGATGGCTCAGTTGGTTGAGTGTCCAATTCTTGATCTTGGCTCAGGTCATGATCTCACAGTTTGTGAGTTTGAGTCCTACATTGGACTCTGTGCTGACAGCATGCAGCTTGCTTGGGATTCTCTGTCTTCTCTCTCTGCCCCTCTCCCACTTACTCACTCTCAAAAATCAACATAAAAAAATCCTTAAAAGATTAGAGTGAATATATAGACTAAAAAAATGGAATAGATCAATGAAATTAAGAGCTGGTTCTTTGATAATATAAATAAAATTGATGACACTTTAACCAGACTCATCAGGAAAAAAAGAATTCAAATTAAAAAAACCATAAGTTACAACTGACACCATAAAAATACAAGATTATAAAAGGCCTCTATAAACAATTATGCCAACAAATTGGAAAACCCAAAAGAAATGGATAAATTCCTGGAAACATGCAATCTTTCAAGACTAAATCAGTAAAAACAAAGTCTGAACAGATTTATTACTAGAAATGAAATTAAGTCAGTAATCAAAAAGTCCCAAGAAACAAAAGCCCAGGAGCAGTTGACTTCACAGGTGAATTTACTAAACATTTAAAGAAGACTTAATACTTATCCTCTCAAACTACTCCAAAAAATGAAGAGGAAGGGATGCTTCTAAATTTATACCAGGCCAGCATTAACATAATAGAAAACCAGACAAGGACACTCCAAAAAATTATAGGCCTATATCCTTGACAAACATAAATGCAAAAATATTCAATAAAATATTAGCAAACCAAATTCAATAATACATTGAAAGGAAATAAACCACAATCAAGTGGGATTTATTACAGGGATACAAGGATGGCTTTTTATCTGCAAGTTAATCAATGTGATACACCACCTTAACAAAATGAAAGACAAAAATCATCAGATCATCTCAATAGGTGCAGAAACATGATTTGACAAAATCCAACATCCATTACAATAAAGTCTCTTAAGAAGTGGGTATAAAAGCAATATACCTCAATATAAGCCATATTTAACAATCACACTGCTAATACACTCAATGGTGAAAAGCTGCAAGCTGTTTTTTCTTAAGTTTGAGAGAGAGTGCATGCATATGCGAGTGGGGTTGGGGCAGAGAGAGAGGAGGATAATCCCAAGCTGGCTTCATGTGTCAGTGCAGAGCCTGACATGGGGCTCAAACCCATGAACATGAGATCATGACCTGAGCTGAAATCAAGAGTCAGATGCTTAACCTACTAAAATACCCAGGTACCCCTGAAAGTTGTTTTTCTAAGATCAGAAACAAGACAAGAATCCCAACTCTTACCACTTTTATTGAACATAGTACTGGAAGTCCTAGCTACAGCAGTCAGACAAGAAATAAAAGACATCCAAATATGAAATAAAAGGCATCAAAATTGGAAAGAAAGAAGTAAAAGTGTCATTATTTATGGATGGCAGGATACCATAAATACAGAATCTGAAAGACTCCACCCAAAACCTCCTTGGACTAATAAACTCAGTGAAGTTGCAGAATACAAAATATACAGAAATGTGTTGCATTTCTACACACTAATAACAAACTATCAAAAATAGAAATTTAGAAAATAATATGATTTCATCAAGAAGGATAAAATATTTGTAATAAATTTAACAAGGTGAAAGACTGGTATTCTGAATGGAATGGAATTGTGTAAAACAGTGATGAAAGAAAGTGAAGATGACACAAGTAAACAGAAAGATATACCATGCTCATGGATTGGAAGAATATTGTTAAATTGTCCATAGTACCTAAAGTAATCTACAGATTTCGTGCAATTCCTATGAAAATACCAATGGCATTTTTCACAGAACTAGAATCAAGAATCCTAAAATTTGTGTGGAATCAGAAAAAGACCCCAACTAACCAAAGCAATCTTACAAAAGAACAAAGTTGCAAGTATCACAATCTCAGATTTCAAACTACACTACAAATGTATAGTAATCAAAAGAGTGTGGTACTGGCACAAAGACATAGACCAATGAAACAGAATAGAGAGAGCCCAGAAATAAACTTATGCTTATATTGTCAATTAACATACTGCAAAAGAGGCAAGAATAATACAAAGAGGGAAAGAACAGTCTCTTTGTTAAATTTAACTGCATGCAAATGAATCAATCTGGAATACTTTTATATTGCATATACAAAATAAAATCAAGATGGATTAAAGATCTAGGGGGCACCTGGGCAGCTCAGTCGGTTAAGCAACTGACTTCGTCTCGGGTCATGATCTCACAGTTCATGGGTTGGAGCCCTCATCAGGTTCTGTGCTGACAGCCTAGAGCCTGGAGTCTGCTTCAGATTCTGTGCCTCCTTCTCTCTCTGTCCTTCCCCTGCTTGTTCTCTGTCTCTGTTTCTCAAAAATAAATAAACATTTAAAAAATTAAGAAAAATATGGATGCCTGGGTGGCTTAGTCAGTTAAGCACCTGGCTCTTGATCTCAGCTTAGGTTATGATCTGTTTGTGGGTTCAAGCCACGTGTCGGGCTCTGCACTGCAGCATGGAGCCTGCTTGAGATTCTGTCTCCTCCCGCCCACCCGCCCCTCCACTGCTCTCTCTCTCAAAATAAATAAACTTTAAAAAAATAAAATAAATAAAAAGCTTTTGCACAGCAAAGGAAACCATGAATAAATTGAAAAAGGCAACCTACTGACTAGGAAAATATATTTGCAAATGGTATATCTGATATATACCAAAGGGTTAATAAAAACAATACACAAGGGACTTAAACAACTCCACACTAAATAAAAAAAAATCCAATTAAAAATTTGGCACAGGACCTAAATACTTTTTTTTCCCCCAAAGAAGACATACAGATGGTCACAGACATGAAAAGATGTTCACTATCACTGATCATCAGGGAAATGCAAATCAACACCACAATGAAGTATCACCTCATTTCTATCAGAATGGCTAGCAGCAAAAAGACCAGAAATAATAAATGCTAGCAAGGATGTGTAGAAAAATCTAACCCTCATGCACTGTTGATAGGAATGTAAACTAATGCAGCCCTATGGAAAATGGTATGGAGGTTCCTCAAAACATTTTTAAAAAAGGTAGCATATGATCCAGACGTGATTCCACTTCTAGGTATTTACTTAAAGAAAATGAAAACCCTAATTCCAAAAGACATCTATTGTAGTATTATTTACAATAGCCAAGATATGGAAGCAACCTAAGTGTCCACTGATAGATGAATGGGTAAAGAAGATATGGTATATGCATATAAAAGGCTATACAACAGATTACTTAGACATAAAAAAGAATAAAATCTTATTTGTTATAAAATGGATGGACCTAGAGGGTATTATGCTAGGTTAAGTAAGTCAGGCTGAGAAAAGACAAATGCCGTATGATTTCATTTACATGTGGAATCTAAAAATCAAAACAAGTGAACCAATAAACAAAAGTGAAACAGACTCATAAATACAGAGAACAGGTGGTTGCCAGAGAGGGGGGGGGGTGGATGGGCTAAATGGTGAAAAGAATTAAGAGGTACAAACTTTCTGTTATAAAATAAGTCACAGGGATATTGAGTACAGCATAGAAAATGTAGTCAATAATATTGAATAACTATGTATAGTGACAGGTGGTGATTAGACCTTTCATGTTGATCATTTTGTAACATGTAAATGTCAAATCACTATGTTGTACATCTGAAATAATAGTGTATATCAACTATACTTAAACTTAAAAAAATAAATTAAAAAGAGATAAGTAGCTTAAAGCTATGTATAAAGGATGAAATAATATCTGTAAGGCACCTAGCACTGAGCTTGGCACACAGTAAAGTATAATAAATAGTATCTATTTTCTATCAGCCCTATGGGGTACACCTACTTTTTGCTACTATTGGGAAAAAAAAAATATTTTTTTTTTCTAATGTTCATCGCAAAACCAGCTGGAAAATATAGGAAGAAAAGACTCCAGAACAACATTTGTTGAAAGCAGCCACCAAGGAGAGAACACATAGCTGCAGAAGGTATGCTTGGCCCCGTGAGAAATAAAGTCAACACTTGCTCATGATTCTCTTCATTGATGCTCATAGCACTCACTGGTAGCCAAGCAGAACACACTTAGTCCTCATGGAATTTACATTCTACATTACACTGGAGCTCAAACTCCTAAAGCCCCAAGACACCAATTTATACACACTTGTATTTTGTTAAGAATCCAGATCCTGTTATATCTAAATAGCAAAAATTTAATAACTACTCAATATGTAGTGATACTAGTTAAGGAATATTATGTGGTCTTCATTGGTAGGGTATCGGAGGGGACTTTTAGGTTTGTTGTTGGTGTTGCCATGGATAAGATAATAAGGTTCTGCGAATCTGAGTGTTTGGCTCAAACAGAAAGCAGGAGAAGCTTCTACAGAATCAAGAGTTGGTAGAACGGTGGATATTTGCCCACCAAAGGGAAAAAACCCACGAAGACCAAGTGGTTTGATGTGGCATACAGGGACATTTCTTACATTATATGCAAAGTGATCATCTATCTCTTTCCCTGCACACATCTTTCTTGGCATCTTTATTATTCAGCAAATCTCCCAAAGATGAATGTATGGGATTTGCAGGAGAAGTTACAAAATGTTACACCTAGCCTCAGCATCAGCAGAAGACAAGGGCTGAGCTGCAAAAGTACACCTGTTGCAATGTGCAACCCAAACCTTTTTCCCTTGTTGTTACTGTGTTGTATATATCATGAAGTTCCTCTTTCTAATCATGAAGTTGGCTGGGTGGCCACTACTCTATTTACTCAGGCACTGCAAATTGTTAAGAGCTCTACAAACTGCTGGAAGTAGAGTGGTGTAACTTGCTGTTAATTGACAGATGATGTTAATTGCCAGCCAATATCTATTTTTCCATTTCTTCCATAAAAACCAAACTCTAAATTTTTATTTAGAGTGAGGATGTAATCAATTTCCACTTGTTTTTCCAGATTTCAACAAATTGGGAGCATGTGAGTGGATCACTGCTGATAAGATATATGCAGGACTGTGGGGTTTCCTGGAAAGTTGCAGATGGGGAACGGACTCAGTTCCACAGCCTCTCTGTCCTTCTAGCCACTTTTCTTATGACCTGTATCGAAGGTAAGATGTCTTGAACCCTAGAATTCCTCTTATCCAGAAATCAACCACCTTAAGGATAGAAGCCCTGTAGTGAAGACATCTGAGTAGAAACCTAGACATTAGGTGACTAATTCATCAAACCAGCAGATGAGACTGGCTTACCTACTTCTTATGCGTTTTTATGTCACTGTTATTTGATTTTCTCTTTTATGCAGCCAAACTAATCCCAACTCAGTCATATTATCGCTTTATAAACTGCCAAGTTTACTCTTATTTTTAGTAAGAATATTGCTTACAAATAATTCATAAATGTTCCCAGAAACTGTGGACATCCATACCACTCATGCAAGAAATATTTTCATCTTTTTATTCTGTTTGATTTTATTCATGTAAATAGTTTAATTTATTCATTTGCATTTAAGTTTCAACTTTCCCTGGTGATTATTTGAAGTATATTAAAAGAATGCAGACATTATTAAACATTTATTTATGCTTTAGAATTTTTTTATGAGACCTAGGTATTCACTAAAAATGTAATACTTTAATATCAAAGATATGGTGAAGCCAGTCCTATCTATTTTTTAAATGTTTATTTTGAGAGCAAACAGGGGAGGGGCAGAGAGAGAGAAGGAACTAGAGAATCCCAAGCGGGTTCCATGCTGTCAGCACAGACCCCAATTTGGGGTTTGATCCCATGAACCATGAGATCATGACCTGAGCTGAAAACAAGAGTCTGACACTTAACCAACTGAGCCATCCAGGTGCCCCAAGCCAGACCTATTTATTATTTTAGTTAACTTCAGTAAATTTAATTTACTTAATTCGAAAGGAGCTGAATTAATGAATACCTAGTATTCATTCTCCCCTTCTTTACTGACATCCCAATTGTGGGGGCAGCACCAAAGGGCTCAGCCTTTAAAAACCTACACTACCTGTAGTTCAATTACATTACCTTGTAATGCAATTCTGGTCAAGTAGATTTAAGTACAAGTAGCTGACATCTTCCTGAAAATCTCCCTTGAAGTGGGTAGACTTGGCACATTCATGCGTTTTTACCCTTTACCATCTCCTTTCCTTCTGACTGGTGCAAATGTGAGAACAGCCAGCTTAAGACCACTGATGAAAAGCCAAGAAAAGTCACAGAGACCTGGACTCAGATACCTTTGAGCAACAGGACCAATGTCTGCAAATACCTGCCCTCAGACTTACTGTGTGAGTAGCCTATAAATCTCCAATGTAGGTTACAGGAACCATAAATTCAACCTCCAACAGTTACAGGGCTACAGGGAAAATAACTAACTAAATAGGAAGCAAATAATGTGTATTTTAGAAGGTGCAGTATAAGAAATGATCATTTTTCAAGACAATTTTGAAGTCGGTTTTCTGTACTATTAGTTGATAATTGGCAAGATTTCATCCTCCTGTTAGGTCTTCAATCTTAAGAGAAGCTGTACCCATTTCATCCTCTTCTTTTTCTCCTATTCTTTAACAAAGACCTCTTCCCTCAGGAAACTATTTCTGAGCCTCTTACTCATAGATAATTGAGAGACTGCCTCCCAATTCCTTTTTGGTTCCTTTCCCTAATTTCTGATTATTTTTCTTCAATACTTCATTACTTTCTTTCTCCTTTACTTTTTTCCCTTCTTTTAGCTTTTCTTTGCCTCCATTTTGTCTTTTCCTTTTCATTATTGTAAATTTAAAAAAAATTGTTAATGTTTCTATTTATTTTTGAGAGAAAGAGACAGAGTGTGAGTGGGGGAGGGGCAGAGAGAGAGGGAGACACAGAATCTGAAGCAGGCCCCAGGCTCTGAGCTATCATAGCACAAACTCATGAACCATGAGATCATGACCTGAGCTGGTCAGACGCTTAACCGACTGAGCCACCCAGGTGCCCCTGCGTAATATACATTTTTAAATATATATTCTAATTCTGAAAACTCAGTTATCTTATTCTTTCTCTCACCTTTCCAAATGCTTAAGCCACTGAAATTATGGAAAAATATACAGAAGTCATTGTAGCAGGCAAATACAATGACTAATACTATCAGTGAACTGGCTGTACACAAACATATGTATAAACATTTATACACATCATATATACTGGTTGGTATTTAGTGAGAGCGTAGTGTATTGCTGGCAAAAATGAAAGAAAAAAAGAAAGTCCTCTTGGCACATCTCGATCCCAATGGTTTTGATAGCAGGACCTAGTACTTGCTGGTATAAAATGTCAATGTGTATGCATGTGCTACATTAACTCTTAAAAATTTTATTCCATAGCAGATTTAAATCAATTTCCCCATTTCTTATACTAAACATGATGTCAGGTCTTAAAAGAGCTTGCTCACTTTAGAATTATTTCTCTAATTCTTTAGTGAACTTGATTTTGGAGCGCTTCTCCACAACTTCCACATCCAGTTCCCTCCCAATTTGAAAGTAGAGTGCATAAAAATTGGAATATCCATTCACCATTTTTACAACGAGTTGTGTAATAAATCAATCTTGCCACAATATCTGCTCTTTAGGTAAGTCTGGTGTGGAAATAATAGTGCCTGCAAATTATTTTACTTGTTTATAACTTCAAAATCCTTTACCAGGTTTTAAAGATAATTCATGGTTTATTACCTTAGGGTCATTTTATGACAGCAATTGTGGTTTTCTGGACATAAAAATGCCGCACAGTAACTAAATGAATATAAAACACGTGCCTCAACAGAAAGAAATGAAGCTGGGTTCCAACAGCCTTGCATTCTGAAGAGAAAATGGGCAAGAAAGTAAATTGAACTGACAAGGTGATGTAAGCTGTAGGTAGAAGACTATTACTTCATTAACTTAAGAAAAGATTTTGACCCTTCACAATACCTGTAAATAGTTTAGCTACATAAGGTGCTTGGCCTTTCATTCGAAAACTGTTTTCCAACAGATTTTTCGAAGTAGATGGTACCACCAAGTTATCGTGTCAGGGCACCTGGGACTGGCAGTGTGATAAAAATGCCAGGAGTGGGCATCAGGACATGTTTTTGTCTCAGTTAAATACGAAAAGGCAACAAAGCAGCAGTAAACTCTCAATCCCGTCTGTATGGGAGCCTGTCACTCTCTTCTAAGTAGACTTCCTTGGGTGTCACCATTCCCTCAAAGTCTCTTTGGCAACTTCCTTTCTATAATCTCCACCCAAATCCCCCACCTAAAAAGGCATGCAGGAAGGGGCCATGTGATCTATTCTGCTCATTCTCATTATCAAGAGAAAGGCCAGAATTCTAAAGGCTTTTCTTTTAGCCTAGTCACATAGCAGCACCTGGGAGCCATGAGAAATCCTAATGAAAATGTGTTATCCAGCTCCAGGCACTGGTCCAAGCCCTCCATACCCATTATCCCTTTATCCTCATTTTATAGGTTAAGTAAACCAAGGCAAAGAAATTAAGTGTTACTCAGGGTCACACAGTGGGTAGCAGAGCTAGAATGTGAATCTACAGGACTCCAGAATGCTCTTCTCACCAGTTACCAATACTGCTTTAAGAAAGAAACCAAACCAGCCTTATGGCTTCCCAAATGCTGACCTGGATATTCAGTTTTTTATGTGCCCATTTGTTCAGCTCCTCCTTTCTGGTCATTTTACCACCAGCAAACACTGCACGGTTGAGTGCTCCTTTAAGTGAGGGACACTGAAAGAGCACACAGATTTCTAAGCAGCCTAAAAGCCCTGAAATTTCCACTTGGCATTTTTTGAAGTGTATTCCTTAAGAGGCTGATCCTTTGCCAGTCCTACAGGACAATTAGAACTTGTCAGTTAAAGATACGTAATATTCTCCCCCTTTAACCCTGTGAAATTCCTGCATTTCCTTATCGCAGTGCACAGGCAGCTACTGATCTGATTATCACACAGGCCTTTCACCAGCTGCTCCTGCCCATGCAGGTGCTCTAATCTCTCCCAACCAGTTCAGCCCTAACACTTTTTGGGGTGAATGGGGCGATGCCAAGTTTCCCCCATGTCATTGTGTTGTTTTCTGCCTTTAACTTCTTCCCTATTACCACAGAAGGGTCACCCATGCCCTCTTCTTCCCTAGAAATTTTGATTCAGGGTGCTTTTTGTGACCTAGACCTTGAAGGCAGTCTGAACCTGCAGCCCTATACCTTCCCTTACCCTCCAGGTAGTCAGGCTTATAGAGTAATACTAAAACTTGTCACAACAAAACCATCTGGCCATCATAGCTTGTAGTGGCCTTTCTGGATTTGTCAGAGGCTTCCAAAATCATTCTACACAGGAGGAGGACGACGCAGGAGCAAAAATAATAATATCACTGTTTCCTCTCCTATTGGTTGTGTCCTCAAATCTAGAAAGTGCTAGAGCAATTTATCCAATTAGGCCATAGAGATTATTAGTAAATTATGATATACTAGAAAAGAACCCACTTAAAATGAATAACTTGGAAATAACAAATTAAACAGGCTGCTAAATTGAATCAGATAATAGGAATTCACTCGAATAACTGATTGGCCTATTCTAATTAGTCTTTTTATTAAGGAATTATGAAGACTATTTTGTACATTGGTTGACTGAACTTGGGGACCAGATGTTCAATGCTTCCCTTTCAGATTGTATTCAGGTAAAATAACCTAAATTTTAGCCCAAATGCCAAGTTGTGAGCTTAATTAAGGAGCATATTGTTATTATCCCACCTTAAAACTCAAAATGGAGCTGAAGCTTTCCTGGTACCCCAATAGGATTTGAGAAGAATAAACAAGGAAGGAACCAATTTTTCCTCCAGAAGCACTAAGGTTAGATCTGGAAATTCCCTTAATTTATTGCTTTCCTGTGTTGAGTGCCAAATTGATAGGAGAAATACTTTAGTTGGATATGGGCTTTGGACTTGTAGTATTTTTCATGTATTTGGAATTTTTATTGGTCACTTCATTTGAGGCTGAAAACCAGTACAGTTACCACAGTGGGTGGTTAGCAATAGTCAGACTAAGTGTCTTGATGGCATTGCTAAACTGAGTTATTATCAGAAGGTATCAGAAGATTACTGGCAATGGGAAGAGATTTTAGTTCCTAGATGATTTATATGCTAGGGTTTCATGGGAAGCAATAAACATCAGCCCCAGGTTCTGTGGTAATTTTTTTTTAAATGATGTAAAAAGACTAAGAAGTGGATGTTGTTTTCTTACTCAAAGGAAAAAATAGGAAGGTGTATGTTTAGGAACTGGAATCATTTTAAAGAAAGAGGGTAACCAACGGAGACTAGAATAATATGGAGTGAATGCTGGTTTTGTGTCTGTATATTCATATATTCAAAAGAACCCAGACAGCGTGAAATTTGCTCCCATGAAATGCTCCAAGATGCATTATACTTGGGCAATGAAATGGTATATCTTCAGAAAAGCCTGGGAGCTGAGATGAGAATACGAGTATGTAAGAACAGGTCATATTAAGACACCGGTCTCCACATACTTTTAAAAGTGCCGCTAATAGAGTCTGAATCTCAAGATTTGGTATTATGCAAAATATGAAATGACATATTTCTTGGATCGTCCCATAATATAGGTCATGGAATAATGAGACTAAAAGGACTCAAGTTACTGCCACTGAAAGGAAATTAGTGGGTTATATAGGAAGGGTTTTGCTGCCCTTGTACTTGTGGTAAGGATCTGGTTATGTTATATTGCCTGTACTTGATTTTAAAATACCTCAGACAATCTACATGTGTGGTTTTTAATCTATAACATAGGGACACCAAGTGAACATTTCAAGTTCCCTAACTGGAATACACCAGCCTATAACCATGTGAGTCTCTAGTCTAGAAGCTTTACAGGTTTTTATTCCTAATCAACAACAGAGCCCTTAAAAGCTAAAATATTAGGTGATAAAATGTGTTTTCATCAGTGAACTAAGTGGCATTTAAGATGGGTGAGGAGAGAGTTATTGTTCACGGTGAACATGTCTCACTCAAACACCTTTGTAAGGACAGAGAATAAGAATCAGCATACCCAACAGGCTCAGTACTATAGGATGCAATCTTAGATTTAGGATTCTGAAATTAGAGCTGTATTTTACCACTGCATCAGCATTCTACAGAAATAAGACACATAGGGTATTAAATGATAATCAAGAATTGGCTAAAGCAATTACAGAGGGTGATGAGATCCAAGATCTACAGGAGGCAAGGTGGAGACCCAATGATGTAAGTTCTAGTCTGAAGGCTAGCTGGGCTAAACCCCAGGAAGAGCTGAGGTTTCAGTTTAAGGCTGAGGTCAAGATAAAATCAGTGTCTAACCTCAGAAGCAGTTAGGCAGAAGGATTTCTCTTGTAACTGGGGAAAGGTCAGCCTGTTTACTCTATTCAGGCCTTCACCTGATGGTATGAGGCCCACTCACATTAGGAAGAGCAATCTGCTTTACTTAGTCTATCAATTTAAGTGTTAAACTCATCCAAAAACACCCTCACAGAAACACTCAGGATAATGTTTGAATATCTAAACACTCCATGGCCAAGTTAATACATAAAATTAACCATCACAACTACCTACAGAATTTTGACATCTGTCCCAACATTAAGTCAGTGCTGCTCTAGAATGATGTCACATCTGTCCCTAGTAATTATGTATGGTGATGTTGGAACAATGAAATGGTCAGGGACCTGGGACTGCATCAGTACTACTGAACACATCCTATGATTTTTGTGCATGCTTGCTAATAAATCTTGATCTGTACAGTAGAATATTTCATTGTAACTCCCTAACTGTGGTAGTAAGAGATATCCGTTAGCTCCCAACCACCTCTAAGCTACTGGATACTTCCCATTGCCAACTGAAAAAAAACCCTCATAATTGTGAATAACCCCATTGCATTGGCTTAAGCTAGATAGTAGCACAATTTCTACAAAGTCTCTGGGCAGAAAAGGACTTTTTCCACAGAAGAGGTTTTGAAATACCCTTGCATCTCAATAGCACCCAGGATAATACTGACCTCACAGAGAGGTCACAGGTGACAGCACAGCCACATCCCTTAGGTAGAGAGCAGAGATTTTCAGGAACCCAGAGCTATTTTTGATAATATGAAAAATAGGAAGATGGCACTGTGAAGAATGTATGGGAATAAAGTACAGCTTCTATGGGTGAATTGCTAATGGCTGTCCCACAAGCAAAAGGAGAAGTCATTAGGACCCAAAGAAACAGACATCAGAGTATACCCAAAAGAGAGAACCCAGAGAAGAGCAGAACTAGTCCCTTATCACATGCTTAGAGATATTATCAGCTCCACAGTAATTAGAACTGCAAATAGACTAAGAACCATTGAATTACTTTCAAGTACATTATATGTGTGTAGATGAAATTTTATGCAGGAGAGGACAAAAGACAGACAATATTTCTCAAAGAACCTTCCGTATTTTGTTATGGGATGAATGGAATCCACCTTATAAAATTAGATTCAAGATTCTGGTGCCTGGAGTGGACTAACCAGGTAAGCAGCTACGTGTACAGGTTATAGTCCTAATGAAACTTAATTCAGTCTCTCAAATGAAGAATAGACCCCAAGAAACAAAATCAATGACTATTTCAAAAACATTTTATCTAAGATTATACTTTTTAATTCTCTGGAAATAAATTTACTTTCCAAAATAGTTTATATTTACCATTGAATATGAAGTCCCTTTGCTTTAGCTGAGGACATCTCAGCAGGATTGGAAAGGAAAGAAAAATGAAGAATTACTTTACATGATGCTAGCTCAACTGACTTTGTAATGCAATATATGCTTTGAGACTGAGGATATGTGCTTTTGGAAAACACAATAACTCTTATCAACCTTGCAGTGTTTGCTTTAGTAAAATCGCTACATCAATGTCTAAAATTGTGTGATTTCAAATGGAGAATAGTAGGTGGTTTCCTCCCTAGGACAGTCTTTTGTGAACTTGACATCTCTTTTTCAATCTACATTCAGCCTTCTACTCATTTCTTCATATCTTATCTCCTCATGGCAGTTGGGATTTATTTGGACTATTAATGTCTCCTTTACAGAGGTATTATCCCCATGAAGCTATTTCTTGTTCCGATATGAACTTCTAAAGCTAATCTAAACATAGGGACACCTTTGACATTAAAGGAAAATCTGTTAAGAATATCCCCATGAGACTTGGCAAAAAAAAAAAAAAAAATGGTAATGAGCACACTGTGTTCTCCAATCAATCCAGCTCTCCAGGGAGACTCCTAGAGTGATTTCAGGATGAACATTTTCATTTCATGGAAAAACCAAAGCAGAATTATAGGTGTCATTTATTTGTAAGTTAGAGGTACTGAGGTTGAATGTGGTTTACGTGTGGAAAGATGGTAGTGTGCATATCTCTACATGCTGAGTGGTGATGGCAAACACACGGAGGGTTTTTTGTATTATAACTAAGTTAGGTATCTGGAGTTTTACTTCCTCAGCAAGATAAGCTTTTCCATTACATAGAAGATCACACATAAGAATTAGTAAGATTACTAAAGGGAAAATGACAGCTGAACATTTGATAGTACCAGAAAGGGAAATTTAGCTGAGGAATAGAAAACAAACTTCCTGAACAAAACTGGTAAAAACTAAATTTCTCTCATGAATTGGGCTCTGCCATTTCCCATAATTTAAGGCTCTGGATGGTAGCATTCTCCCCATTTTGGAAACCATTTGTCACTAATTGAGGCCAAGTGTAGAGGTACAGGGATCAGGTTCACAAAACTATATTTGCTTCCTTTATGGCAACCACTAAAAACCACTGTATTCACAAAAAAAGGTTGCTCAATAAAATGTTAATTTCAAAATGCTTCTGAAATAAGTTCAAAGTCATTTTTCACACCTTTATCTCATTTTGTATCCAATTTGTCACCAATTCCAGTGTTTTTCTTTTAAAATATCTTTCAGGGACGCCTGGGTGGCTCAGTAGGTTAAGCATCCAACTCTTGGTTTCAGCTCAGGTCATGATTCCATGGTTCATGAGTTTGAGCCCCACATCAGGCTCTCTGCTGACAATGTGGAGCTTGCTTAGGATTCTCTCTCCTCTCTCTCTGGCCTTCCCAAGTGTTTTTTCTCTCTCAAATAAATAGACTTTTAAAAAATACCTTTCAGATTTTCACTTTTACTTCTTCAAGATTTAGGACTGCACTCTTATGATTACAACAAACTTTAGTCCAACTATCTCAGTCTCCATATTTTTTGTATGTAAATATTTGCAGACTGATTTAAGCCTTAAGTTACCTAATATGGTGTGCCAATGATCTATGAGAATGTCAAGTACAGATTATTCTACTTTTATATTTAGAATGCATCTCATTGAGAATAGTCCTCATCCAGTCTGACCATTTCTGCTTTTTAATTGTAGTCCATAGTCTACTTTTATATTAACATGTATTAAATCTGCCATTTGAGATTTCTTTTCTCTTTGGCTCATCTAGTTTGTTGTTGTCGTCATCGTCATTGTTACTGTTTCCTTTCCACTTTTGAGTTAACAATCTTTAATATTCTATTTTGATTCTTCTTTTGGCTTTTTTGCTGTACTTCCCTGCATTGTTTCCTTTAGTGATTGCTCTAGGGATTACAATAGGAATCATTAGAGGCACCTGGGTGGCTCAGTTGGTTAAGCATCCGACTTCAGCTCAGGTCATGATCTCACGGTTCTTGAGTTCAAGCCCCGCATCTGGCTCTGTGCTGACAGCTCAGAGCCTCGAGTCTGCTTCAGATTCTGTCTCCCTCTCTCTCTGCCCCCCCAGCTCTCTCTCTCTCTCTCAAAAACAAACATTAAGAAATATTAAAAACAAAAATAGGAATCATTAAATTTTGACAGTCTACCTAAAATATTTTGTGTAAAATATAGGAATTTTGTAAAAATAGAATACTTTCATTTAACAGACTGCCTTTTGTGCTATTGTCATGCATTCATATCTACATGCTTTATGTGCATATCCTACAGTGTTAAAATTTTGCTTTAAATATTTATTAAAAAATTGAGAATAAAATTATGATGTTCTAGGTTTACCATTTCCATTGACCTTTGTTTCTAGAGATTCAAATTGTCTGGTATCATTTTCCTTCTGAGTAAAAAATTTTCTAACATTTCTTGTGATTCAAGGGGCTTGAGGTAAATTTTCTATTCTTTTCTTCATCTAAAAAGGTTTTTATGCCCTCTATTTTGAAAGCTAGTTTTTCTTGATAATTTTTTTTCCTTCAGCAACTTAAAGAAGTCATTCCATTTTCTTCTGACCTTTATTGTTTCTGACAAGAAGACCATTATTGCTATTACTCCTTACATAATGCATCATTGTTTTTCCCCTTACTGCTTTAAAGACTTTATTTTCCTCCCTGGATTTGAGCAGATTGTCTATGTTGTGCTTTCACTGTATTCATCATATCTGCTTGGGTTTTTCTAATGACTCTTTAAGCTTCAAATCTCTGTGACAAATGACTTTGTTGATTGTATCCCCTTGCAAAGAGGTAGCCTCTATCCAACCCTTTGGGTTTTGGACTTGTTGCCTTCTTGACAGGGTTATCAGGTACATTCCTACAGAAGCTATTGGCTTGCTTCTGGGTTCTTGTTGATATTGAAAATTGGACCCACAGGGGCTTTAGGACTCTCCAGTCTGATATTCCTATTTTGGAATGGGTCAATTTAGACTCAATGGGTAGGTAACAAGGTATGTTTTAAAAGCTCATCAAGTCTCACTTGTCAAATGGAACTGGTATATTTAAGAACACAGCCAACCTGAACCGGGGCATCATTTTGGCTTTACATTAAACCTGAAAATTGTTACTTTGGGAAAAACCTTTATCTTCCCCACTATCTAAAATAAAGTTGTTAGCTCAATTGTGCTCTCAATACACAGTGATGGAACACCTAAGCTGAAATTCAATGGTACCCACTGGGCTGCTGCAGCTATTCAATGTCAGCATCATCCATCCAAAATGGATGGGATAACTGGTTGGTGGGTAATATGTCCCTAGTGAACTTCCCATTTTTACTGGCTTTTGGGCTCTTGGTGTTGTCCTATCTGCATACTCTGCCATTTAATACACTACAGACAGCAGTTTAAAGTAATCCCCCTCTGGGGCCACAAACTGAAAACCAATCATTGCTATTAATGGAGCCATCATGGACTCATGCAGATGTCCATGATCAGGGTCCATCCTCTGAATAGACAGATTGCTCAAGATTGCATATTCAGCTTGCCACCATTGCTGCTTGGATTCGTCATCATACTAGATGGGGCAAGACAGTCACCATCATAGGTTGGAACAGTATAGAGGACTATATCTGATGCACAGGTTACCACTACTTGCTAGATTCATAACCCATGCCAAAAGTTAACCCATTTATCTTGTGGTGTGGGATACCATATTGGACAGGATAGGGCTCTTATCCACACCTGTAAATTCAGTACAGCAAGCTTTAACTCCTTATCAAGGCTGATAATGGTGCTTTACCACTCTATACTTTTTCTTGTATATGTTTCTATACTCTCAGCTATATCTGGCCACAGTTGTGATCCTTAAAAACAATCCTTAAAATGTGTTTGGCCTTCCAAACCATTTGCAGTCTGATAGGTGACTTTTGTGATAAAAAACACTTAATGAATTGATTATTAATGTATTGGGAGTTTCCACATTTCTTTGTACCCACATATATCTGATGTTGTACACTACAACACCCTCCTCAAAAACTGACAAAATCTTATACTACTTTTTGCATTTCCTCCTGGTCCATACATCCTAGTAAGGCAGTTTGGTCATTGAATGCAACTGCTCCCAGAAGAGATCATCTCCTTGTCGCTGCTTCTTGGGTAATGGTTAAGATCAAAAGGGTAGAAGGTTACATAGACCTATCTTGAAAATTAGGAATTCCTCCTTACCACTCCTGGGCATAAAGTTTTTTACTTTCCCCTAATGGAAAACCCAGACCAGCCTGGCTGGTATGGCAGCACAGCTAAACGGGGGCATAAAGGAAATTAATTCTGGTTAGGCCACCTAGGTTTTCTTGTTGGACTGATATGGTCCTAGATCATAGGATAATAATCTCCTAGTTGACTGTTCACTGCAGTGGCACACCCAGGACAAATGGAAGAAAATAGCTATGTATAAGTTGTATAAAAATGCCCTTTTTTCCTCTCATACTTGACCTTTCTAAATGAGAAGGCCAAGTGTGAGTAGGTGAGGATTATTTAAAAAAAAAAAACAAAGGCGAAGTTACTGATTATAAAATGGGGCATCCTGATTTTGCAGTGGTCAAAAAAGAATAACATCCTGGCATCAAGGGGAGGAACATCTCAGACACCAGAAAGGAGGTATATTAGTATTTGTTTCTCAGAAGCATCTCCTGTACCTCCCATGGAAAATATCTGTCAACACATGTGGATGTTTTCCCCACCTCCATTCTTATAGCCCTTTCTCAGTCCCACGAAGCAGACTAATTCCACCCAACTTGTAGCATAGACAAACAGGACAGGTTGAACTGACTTCCCTTAAGCAATTCCTCTAAAACAAGGACTTGGCTAAATTAAGAGATCTGCAGAACCTAAGGTCTACTAGCCAGATAGGATACCAGTTAGAAGTCCAGTCAACCACTAGCTCTGACTAATGCAGATCCTACTTTGGGAATATCAACAATTGTAAACAATAATTCATTGCAAGGGTAACCATGTACATTTGATTACGTGTAAGCCAGGCATTAATTGGACTTCTTCCTGAAAACATGGTGATTTGACCTTAGAAGACATTCAAGTAGTTAAGAAAATGGCCAACCAATACATGAAAAAATACTCAACATCATTCATCATCAGGGAAATACACATCAAAACCACAATGAGATACCACCTCACACCTGTCAGAATGGCTAACATTAACAACTCAGGCAACAACAGATGTTGGCGAGGACACTGAGAAAGAGGACCTCTTTTGTACTGTTGGTGGGAATGCAAGCTCGAACAGCCACTCTGGAAAACAGTATGGAGGTTCCTCAAAAAATTAAAAATAGAATTACTCTATGACCCAGCAACTGCATTACTAGGTATCTATCCAAGGGATGCAGGTGTGCTGTTTCCAAGGGACACATGCACCCCAATGTTTACCGACGCACTATTGATAATAGCCAAAGTATGGAAAGAGCCCAAATTGTCCGTCTACAGATGAATGGATAAATAAGATGCGGTGTGTATATATATATATACATATATATATATACACACATATACACACACACACACACACACACACAATGGAGTATTACTTGGCAATCAAAAAACGGATGACATCTTGCCATTTGCAACAATATGGATGGAACCAGAGGTTATTATGCTAAGCGAAATTAGTCAAAAATATCATATGACTTCACTCATATGAGGAATTTAAGATACAAAACAGATAAACATAATGGAAAGGAAGCAAAAATAAAATCTAGAGAACTGAAGGTTGCTGGAGGAGCTGTGGGTGGGGTCATGGGCTAAATGGAAGAGGGGCATTAAGGAGGACACTTGTTGGGATGAGCACTGGGTGTTATATGCAGGGGATGAATCTTTGGATTCTATTCCTGAAATCATTATTGCACTATTTGCTAACTAACTTGGATGTAAAGTTAAAAAAATAAATAAGTAAAAAAGGAAAGAAAAAGAAAACACTACCAGTAGATCATGTAGCCCTCATACAACTGTGGAAATCCCTTCAAAATTTGGTCATGCTTAGTTACTCAGAGGAGATTCTTGAAGAGATAAAAGTCTCCTTATTTATGCATACCCTATAGGCAGTTATTCCTACAATGGGAGTTATCCAATTTGAAAAGGTAGTATTATCTTGGCCCCTAAATTAGCAGACATGATCATTAATATCATCTTAGCTCTGGAATGCATTCAGAAAACCAACAACTCAATGGCCAGAGTTCTGATACATAACCAAATTGCCCTACACATTCCTCCTTGTGGGACAAGATTAAGTCTCTGTAAATCAATGTTACATTTTATTGTAACTGGATTAAAATTTTCAAACCAAGTAAAAAGGTTAATTCAAAAATTTAAGAAAATTACCTGGATTTCTATGATAAAACTTGGTATTTTATGGGATTTATTCAGCTAGCTGAGTCCAGCCATGAAGATTCAAGAGGGAGGGTGCAGGGAGGGAGAATGGTCAATACTGTAGGCCCCCTCCTGCTGCTTTGAGTCCTAGTGACAGCAGTTTTAAATGATATAGGAGACAAATTCATGAACTTTGTTTGGGTCTACCATGTTGAAATTAATGAGGGTGGACAACAGAGTGGTATACACATGGGGAAGTTCACCAGGAGCTGAGACAGTATCAGTGAGGGGCTGATATTGTAGGGGGAGGATTCTCCAGGGCTCATGCATGTTTTTTCAGGTATCATAAGAGAGGCATTTACTACTCTTTGTTCTGAACTATCTTTTTAAGAATGTTTGTATAGAGAATACCTTTGGAAAATAGAGATAGTATTTCTATCCAATGCAAAGAGAATTCTCAAATATAATCAAGTAAACATTTCCCTTCAGAGCAAAGGACAGGCATGCTTGTTTCCAATTATGAAATATTAGTGTCCTATCACAAAGTTCTCCTCTAACACAACCCACAGCAGGTACAATTGCTTTCTGTTTTTCTTCACACAGCTGTGTAGAAATTGGGATTGGAAACACAGTGCAAACATAAATGCAGCTACTCTAGCAATTTCTAGGAGTGATAAACATCATTTTCTGAACCAAGAGTCTCATGTAGTCTACCTGCACCAGTGGAACTGTGGCAAGCTAACTTGTTTGTAAGAGTAAAATTTCCAAACCTTAAGAATTTTTTTTTAATGTTTCTTCATTTTTTAGAGAATGTGAGTGGGGGAGTGGAAGAGAGAGAGGGGAACAGAGAATCTGAAGTAGGTTCCACACTGACAGCAGTGAGCCTGATGCAGGGCTTGAATTTATGAACCATGAGATTATGACTTGAGCTGAAGTCGGACACTCAACCAACTGACCACCCAGGTTCCCCCAGAATTCTTGATGATGTGAAACATATATAAGCAACTAATGTAGTTTCTGGAATAATGAATACTCTTAATATTGGCTTAATATTGGAATCTGATTATTTCCTATGCATATCACAACAACCAACACATAAGGATGTTTAATATACACAGACAGAAGAATTGGTCATGTTTCAATGAAATATTATTGTGGAATAGTTTCCTAGATACTATAATAATGTCACAAGAGAATGACTTTCAAATACAATTGGATGGCCAAAGGAAATTAATAGCCAGCTCTGTAAATTTTTTAGTGTAACACATGGAACACATTCCAGTCAGAACAATAGTTCTCACAAGCTGACAGTTTTTTGTTTTTTGTTTTTTGTTTTTTTTTTTTTGCTTAATTTTCTATCCAGCAGATGTCAACAGTAATCTTACTAAGCTGACAAGGCTATTTTTCTCTATGTCCTTCCAATAGTTAATTTTTTTTTCCTAACTCTGATATTTTAGACTTGAGAAATTCTCCTTAGCATTAGGTTTCAGTAGTTATTCAAAACTGTTGGTAATGTAACAATTTATGCCAGCTAAAGACAATATTTTTATAGCATGACAAAGGCCCATGATCAAACCTTTATATATCTTGGTGCATCAGCCAGACACTTGAGAGAGTTCTCCTTTAAGATATATTAGGGGTGCCTGGGTAGCTCAGTTGGTTGAGCATCTGACTGCAGCTCAGGGCATGTTATCACAGTTTATGGGTTCAAGCCCCGTGTTGGGCTCTGTGCTGACAGCTCAGAGCCTGGAGCCTGCTTCAGATTCTGTGTCTCCCTCTCTCTCTGTCCCTCCTCCACTCACACTGTGTCTCTTTATCTCTCAAAAATAAATAAACATTAAAAAAAAATAAGATATACCAGACATAGGGGCACCTGGGTGGCTCAGTCGGTTGAGCAACCGACTTCAGTTCAGGTTATGCGGTTGGTGAGTTTAAGCCCCTTATCAGGCTTGCTGCTGTCAGCCTGTCAGTACAGAGCCCACTTCAGATCTTCTGTCCCCCTCTCTCTACTCCTTCCTCCACTTGCACTCTCTCAAAAATAAACAGACATTAAAAAATAAGAGATATGCCAGACCTATAACAAAAGGATACTAGAATCTATTAATTAAAATCAGAATGAAATATGAATTTATATCTATATCAATATTTAATGACTTATCTAATACACAAGAGGTTTTTTTAAAGGAGGAAGAATGGAATCTATTGATTATTACACAAAATATTCTCTATCCTTTATTATGGGAGGACTGCATGCCCCAACTTACTAACTTCAGTCTTACCTGGAACTTGTTCTGACCAATAAAATTTTAGTAGAAATGTGTGTTATTGATGAGTAGAAACTTTTGGAACTATCATGGCATTCTGAAATTGTTCCCTTTTTCCTCTGCCATGATAATGGAAGTGTCCTAAATAGAAATTATTCCTTCATCCTGTGTCCCAGAATGAAGACAACAAGTTGCATTTAATCCATGACAGATAGGGAACTTGAGACAAAACTTCGCTCCTGTTGAAGTCACTGAGATTTAGGGGGTTATTTGAGACTGCAGCAGAATTTTGTCTGAGATGTCTGACATAGGGGCAATAGAAAAGGTTATTTATCACCACAGAAAGTGGATAAAATTAACACAGAGCACTTTGTTAATTCTAAAGCAGCACAAATTCTACACAAAGAATTCAACTTCTGCCAAGTTATTAGCTTTCCTTCGTGTTCCTTTGCTCTTAAGATGGTTCATTCCATGACTTGGTTGGTATCTGCTACTATTAATCATAAAATTCTCTGTTCTCATTCTTTCTCTCCCTCCTGAAGCAACGATTCATTCAATATCCATTATGTTCAGCCCTGTGTCAGCATTTCTCTCTTCATCCTTTTATACCTTGTAGGGAAAACTTAGAAGTGTAACCTTTAATGAGGCAATCACCATGTGTGAGGTTCTGACTTAACATTTTCATTATCAATACATTTTATAGTTACAAATTATGTTATGCATCTTTTTTCTATTATAGGACTCAAATGAGATTCAGAGTGGTTAAGGAAATTGAAGACAATTATATACCTGCTAAAAGAACAGAACTAAAATTCGAATTCAGTCTAAGTCCTAAAGCCTCTGATTCTTCCACTACACCATTATCATAAATGATAACATGAGAAAACTATGTAGATTATCAAATCTAATTTCCTCATGAAGCCAGAGATATGTGCAATGAAATATGGGCAATGAGAAACCAATGAATTTCAATGGACACTTTTACTTCTATGTATCTTTAAGGTTTTTGACTCCTAGTTTAATGCTATACAATTGTTATAAGTATTTGGTAAATAATTAAGTTGAAGAATTTCTTTGGAAAAATCCAGGTAATTGTGACAAAAATTAATCAATTGCCTTACAATGTAACTTATTAAAAATTTAATTTCACATGACTTATTTAATAATTATTTGGAGGCTGAACTGGTTTAATTAATACAAGCCTAGAACTGGTTAGTATTTTAATGATGAGAGGCTAATAGAGAAATTAAATGAAAAGCTTCATTTTTAGTTTTTTTTTTTAATTTATTTAATTGACCTAGAGGATTCTTCTAATAAATGCTTTAAAAAATTGTTACCGCTATTAGAACTGGAGCAAAAGGACTTGCAGTGGGCTAGATAAATCCAGGCCGACTTTCTCTGAAATACATGCGAGAAGATAATCTCAACAAAAGAAATAACGAATGTTGTAAATAGGGTATGAAACACAAAGAATAAAATAAAACTACATATCTCATGTAGTAGCCACATTTTGGTGTCTTCCCATCTCACAACTATTTTCTCTTCTCTGGGAATTACATGGGAGCAGGTATCACATGCCCAGGTCCATTTTATATTACCCTCCCTTCTTAGCCATAAACAATGAATCAATTTTATTTTATTTTTTTAATGTTTATTTAGAGGGGAGGGTAAGAGAGAGATGAAAAGAGAGAATCCCAGCAGACTTCATACTTCATCCCGGCAGCACAGACCTAATGCAGGGCTTGAACTCACAGACCATGAGATCATGACCTGAGCTGAAACCAGGAATTGGATGCTTAACTGAGCCACCCAGGTGCCCCAATGAATCCATTTTAGATCCTGATCCACAATGGACCCATTACACTCGTCCTTTAAGGAATATGTAATGTAACAGAAGCTTACAGAGATTGGGAGTTTGGGGCTAAGTCATACTGTTGATGGCAAAGCTCTTAGAATATTCATATAAAAACTCATGTTGCTGAGTTTAGCAAAAACCTTTTAGTTTTTCCAGTCCCAGACTTACCTCAAATATTGATATTCTGTAAACTTATTGTTACCATGTCTGTTTTCTGGGGATTTTTTTCTAGCTTTGTTTTACTATTTAATTTAAATCTTCAGTTTTTCTATACATGAAAGAACTTTATCAACTTTAAAGCATACCTTTAATGTTTGAGCTTAATACATAATGACTGAACATGATACTTCAACATAAATGCAACCTTGGACCTCCTCACCACATTCACAGTGCTATTATATATATATGTGTGTGTATATATATGTATATATATATACACACACATATATATACACATATATATTTCATATATGTATTTTTATATTTTACATTTATGTTAGTTATATATTAAAATATATATTTTATATTTCAAAAATTTTCACCAAAAAATGTTTTATATGTATTAGCATCCAGTTGACATCTGTAGCAAAATTTTATAATTAGAACAATTTATATGATAAAAGCTGATGCAATGAATGTGCTTAAACTTTCTCTATTTACTCCTGACCCCATCATGGGTGTTCATATTTTCATGATCAAATTTTAAAAATTTATATTCTATGCCACAACCATAATTTCTATAATCATTTAATTCTATATTTAAGTGGCTTCAATGCTTTTTAAACCATGACTTCCTTTATCTCTGGCATCTTAGTTTTAATTTCTGATTTGTGAGGTTTCATTTTTAAGTAGTTTTGTTTTTCAAAGGTTGAAAAGTAATGTATTAAAATTTTGGTTTGGGGCATGCTGGGTGGCTCAGTCAGTTATGAGCCTGACTCTTGATTAAGGCTCAGGTCAAGACTCATGGGCATGGTATAGAGCCCCTTGTAGGGCTCTAGACTCCACGCTAGGTGTGGAGCTTGCTTAAGTGTCTCTCGGGGAGCCTGGGTGGCTCAGTCAGTTGAGCATCCGACTTCAGCTCAGGTCATGATATCAGTTCGTGGGTTCAAGCCCCGTGTTGGGCTCTGTGCTGACAGCTCAGAGCCTGGAGCCTGCTTCGGATTCTGCGTCTCCCTCTCTCTCTGCCCCGAATCCACTCACATTCTGTCTCCATCTCTCTCAAAAAATAAACATTAAAAAAAAAAGAAAAAACAGATTCTCTCAACCTCTGTACCTCCCCCATTCATGCTGTCTCAGAAAAAAAAAAAAAATGTGTAAATTTAGGAAACAAAACAGATTAACACAGGGAGGGAAGGACAAAAGATACAAAGAGAGGGAGGCAAACCTTAAGTGACTCTTAAAAACAAAGAACAATTGAGAGTTGCTGGAGGAGTGTTGGGTACAGGTATTGGCTAAATGGGTGATAGGCACTAGTGACAGCACTTGTTGGGGTGAGCACTGGGTGTTATATGTAAGTGATGAATCATTAAATTCTGGTCTTGAAAAATAGTAGAAAAAAGTATAAGTGTAATACATAGTCATGTAACAATAATATAATAATTTAGGAGAAAAAAATTAAAAAATAAATTTTGGTTTAAAATGAGATACTTTACATATAATGAAACGCAGACTTTAAATGCACAGTTCAGGAAGTTTGGAGAAGTTAATATACTAATGTAACTACCACCGCAATCAAGGTACAGAGCATTTTTGTTACCTCAGAAAGTTCCGCAGGCTCTTTTTCAAACAATGGCCTCCCCTGTTACACCCCTCTTTTGACACGAAAACAGTCGCTGATAGTTTTGTCACCATATCACCACAGCTTTTGTCTTTCCTTATGGTTCATTTAAGAACTTGTACAGCATAGGGGCCTCTAGGTGGCTTGATTTCAGCTCAGGTCACAACATCACATCTTGAGATTGAGCCCTATATCAGGTTCTGCACTGCTTGGGATGCTCTCTCTTCCTTTCTCTACCCCTCCCTTGCTCACACTCTCTCAAAATAAACAAATAAACAAAGGAATCTATGCCTTATATACTCTTTTGTGTTTGGCTTCTTTTGTTCAGTGTGATTTTTTTTTTTAAATCCATCTGTATTGTTGAGTGTATCAGTGATTCATTTCTTCTTACTGCTGAGAATGATTCATGTGTTAACTTTCCTAAAAGTTACCAGTTGATGGATACCGGATTTTCTTTTTTTGAGTTTCAGTTTGAATATGGCTGTGATAAAAATTATTTTTAGTTACAGCCATATTCATTATGTGAAATTTATGGGTCTTTATGTTAGTGTTTATGAAATTACTAACCTGTTTTCCCAAGTGATGGAACAATGTTTCACTCAAATCAGCATGAGAGATCCAATTGCTTCATATCCTCTTTGATGTTTGACACTGTAAATCTTAATTTTACCCTTTGTAGTGTGTGCAAAATGCTGTGTCATCATGATTTGTGTGTGTTTTCTTGATGACTAATAAAGTTGAAATCCTATCATGTGCTTATTAGCTATTCTTATATCTTACTTTGGAAAGTGTTCAAGACTTTCGCCATTTTAAATAGATCAACTTTCTTATAATTAATGTATAGTTGTTTATATATGCTGGACAAAAGTCCATTCTCATATAATATAAAAAATATATAAGTACATAACATATATGTGTTCATTTTGGGGGGGGAGGGGATGAATAACCAGCCTATCAAATGACATTTGTTGAAAAGAGTCCTTTCTCATTGATTTCTCTTGTCATTTTGTCATATATCTATTGAATTTATATGCATTGGTCATTTCTGGACTCTAATATTTATCCTTATACCAAGACCACACTTAAATTCTGTAATTTTATTCTGTAGCATTTCAGTGCTGTTTAGTTCTGCTTCCTTGACTTTAAAGTTTACAAAAGCATTCTTCAAATTTCTGTATGCAAACATTGGCCTCTGAGTCTGCTTCTCAGGAAATGTAACCTTCGAACAACCCAGGTATTACTCAAATCTTCTG
Source organism: Panthera uncia (assembly GCF_023721935.1). NCBI lineage: Eukaryota > Metazoa > Chordata > Mammalia > Carnivora > Felidae > Panthera > Panthera uncia. Next base: position 90,948,207 of record NW_026057584.1, on the reverse strand, counting down.
TATAGTTATTGGGTTTAAAAACATCAATTTAGTAAGAAGTGTTAAAATATGCAAATAGGTTTATGGAATTGCCCATTTTCCTTTTAGTCCAGTCTTATTTTTTTTGCTTGGTATATTTTCAAATTATCTTATTAACTAAATTAAGTGTATGTGTTTATTGATAGGAGTTTTTTCCCTTTTAAAATTATGACATGGTCCTCTTTCTGTGGTTTACTCCTTGCATTGAACTCTAGTTTGTTTGGTATCAATACAGTCATACTGTCTTATGTTTGATATTTGCATTCTATATTTATCTTTTTAATGCTTCTCTATTTAAAATAACCTAATATTTAGAGTGCCTTTACATGTATAGAGATTCCTTTATAAACATCATAAAGTTCTGCCTTGCTTTTTTATCCAGTGTGATCATCTCTGCCTTTTAAAGTATTTTGTCCGTTTCTAGTTAATGTAATTATTGCTATGATTTAGTTTATGTCTACCATGTTACTATTTGATTGCTATTGTCTTCTTGCAGTTAACACAATATTTTTCTTGTCCTCTGGACTTTTTTGTGGTAAACTATGCATAACAAATTTAGAAATAACAAAAGAAATTTGGGGCAATCAAAAATATGTGGAAATTTAAAAGCATACTCCTAAATAATCAGTGGGTCCTGTGAATAAAAAGATATTAGGAAATACTTCGATAATAATGAATATACAACATACCAACCTTATGGGGTGAAGCTAAAGCAATCTCTAGAGGGAAATCATATTTAAACAATATTAAAAACCTAATAATCCCTTTTTAGCAACTGAAAAAAGTTAATCTAAACAATAAATAATGAAGATTAGAACAGATATTAGTGAAATAGAGAATAGCAAAATATAGAAAATTGATGAAACCAAAAGCAGGTTCTTGGAAAAGATCAGCAAAGTTCACAAACTTCTATCTAGATTAAGAAAAAAAGGAGGACTCAAATTATTAGAGTTAGAAATGAAAAAAAATTATGATTTATCTGATAGAAACAAAGGATTATAAAGTAATACTGAAGCACTGTATGCTAATATATTAAATAACTAAAATGAAATGGACACATTTCCTAAAAAGTCACAAACTTGTAAAACTAATGTATGAAAAGATGAATAACCTAATTTATAGTAAACAAACAGATTTAATTAGTAATAAAAACACGACCAAAAAATAAAAGCTCAGGAACAGATGGCTTCATGGCTGAATTTTACCAAACATTTAAAAAAGAAATACCATGTTTTTCACAAAGTCTACCAGAAGAGGAGGAAGAGGAAGAAGAAAACAAAACACTTTCCAACTCTTTCTATGTGGCTGGAATTATCCTGATAACAAAACAGATAAAAATATCACCAGAATATTACAAGTTTCTCATTTATATGGACACCAAATCCTCAAAACACTAATAAATTAAATTGCAACATATAAAGAATTACATAACATGAGTAAGTGGGATTTGTCCCAGGAATGCAAAGATGATTTAACATCTGAAAATAATGTAACACACCATCACCAATAAAGCATAAATGAAAAACTACATCATCATCTCAATACACAAGAACTTGACAAATCCAAAGCTCTTTCATGACAGAACACTCAAAGTAGAAATGGAAACAAACTTCCTCAACCAGATAAACTGCATCTCTCAAAAACTGTATAGCTAACATTATACTGAATGGCAAAAGACTAGCTTCTTCCCCCTAAGATCAGGAACTAGAAAATATTCACTCTTCCCACTTCTATTAAAGATTGCAATAATTTCATTGCCAGGGCAATGAAGAAATAAATGGCATCCAGATTGGAAAGGAAAAAGTAAAACTTTTATCTATTTGCAGATGACATAATCATGTATATAGATGAGCTTAAGGAATTCACTTAAGAACTGTTAGAGCTAACAAGTTCTACAAGATTACAGGATACAAAAACAATATATAAAAAAAGCAACTGTATCTCCATATGCTTGCAATGGGCAATCTAAAAATAAAATTCCATTTACGATAGCATCACAAATAATTGTAAGTTTAAGAAAAGAAGTACAGAATACATACTCTGAAAATTACAAAATATTTGATAAAAATTAAAGATCTAAATAAAAGGAAACACATCTCATGTTCATGGGTTGGAAGACCTACTATTATTAAGATGGGAATATTCCCCAAGTTGATTTAGAGATTCAAGGCAATCACTATCAGAATCTCAGTTGATTTCTTGAATTGTCAAGCTGATTTTAACATTCATATGCAATTCTGAAAGACCCAGAGTAAAACAAAACAAAGGAAACAATGCAAAGCTAGTGTAGTACTGGCAGAGAAACATATAGATCAAAGGAGAATGATTCAGGGTCCACAAACCCATGTGTCTATGGTCAATTGATTTTCAACAACAGTGCCAAAATCATTTAATGGAATGGGGGAAGTAACAGTCTTTACAATACATGGTGTTGGGACAACTGGACAACCACTCATTTAAGGAAAAAAAAATAGAATTACACTATACTCTTAGTCTTCACTCAAAGGTTAACTAGTGTTAACAGTTGAATATATGTGATTCAGAAATACAGTATATTGTATCTTGTTTCTGTCTCCTGTGTGAAATGCTTGTGTTCAGACTGTTGTGTTTGCAGTTTCATTTATGAAATGACATGCCTTGTAATAGCTTTCACTTAGGTACCACTTTTTACAAGCCAGGCAACATTCTAAGTCTTTTATATTTTAAATTTTTTTTAATGTGTATTTTGAGACAGAGACAGAGAGAAACAGAGCATGAATGGGGGAGGGTCAGAGAGAGACAGAGACACAGAACCCGAAGCAGGCTCCAGGCTGTGAGCTGTCAGCACAGAGCCCGACGCAGGGCTCGAACTCATGGACTGTGAGATCATGACCTGAACCGAAGTCGGACGCTTAACCGACTGAGCCACCCAGGAGCCCCTAAGTGTTTCATATCTTAACCTGATGTATTCTATCCCAAATTGTTCACATTTCAGGATGATAAAATTGAAGTATCCGGAGTTAAATAATTTGGGCAGTTTGCATAGTTGGAAAGAAGCAGGGCTGGGATGCAAACACAGGTAGTATATCCTAGAGCTCACATTCTTTACTCTCCCCCCACTAGCCTGCCTCTGGAAAAACTGGAAGAATTTGAAGTCTTTATGTGAAATGGCATGTTTTCTACTTTTATATGTCCTCGTCTTTCAGAACATTTAAGTTGAGCCTTTTTGTATGTACTTCAAGCAATGACACATGAATATTTTGGTATGATTTATTTTGCCATAGAGAATGAGGTTGGGATTGAACTACAAATTTTTGCTGATAGCCAGAATTTTATTGTCCTTATTTATCCGTTCGTTTGTCTGCCTGTCCACAACATGGTGGGGTTCTATATTTTATCCTGTGCCTAGTAAAGTGACTCCATGCTAGTTTGTTGAATGAGTGAATAAATGAATGGACGATCTCTTACGAATTACTACCTCATTGAGGATAAATCAAACGGTTCACACAATTGCGAGGATCAGATGAATAAACTTTGAAGTGCTGAAAATTGCAAAGTGTCATATTGTTCTCCCTTTTTATAATCTTAAATAAATCTTTGCAGAGTAGGCACTTTAAAGATACCTAGCCATGTATTCAAAACCCTAAATATTCTTTGATTTCATTGTTGCTATTTCTGGAGCCCTCTAAAACTAAAAGGTCTCAAACTTTCTCTTATTCTTCAGCTTAATGAAAACTTTCCTGGTTCTTAAATTTCAGTTGGTCTTTGAAATAGACACCCTGGCTTTATGGCTATGCTTTACTTTGTATCTTGTCTGTTACTCCAAGCTTGAAAGAAGGAAGCACTAGCCATTCCACTCCTTATTGGCTACAGTACCCATCCCTGGTTCTGATGTGATAAGATGATTAAAGGATCTGAAATTTAGAGCACAGAATCCTGAATGTGTGAAATGCTTGTCAAAATTTTATAGTAATTAGGAGTTAAGCTAAGAAAAATGTGGCTGCTTAGAACTTGGTAGATTTCAATGTGATGTAGATTTCTTTTGAGATTTTTTTTTAATGGAATGTACTCATTAAGACTCAAACACTTCAAGTTCCATTGAGAGAAAAAAAATATTTTGTGTAATATCTTAGGTGTATAGTATTCTTTAGATGTGAACCTTTATTTGGAAGTGGGGTCTTGGAATTGATCACACTAGAGCATCTACAACCTTATCCCACAGGGACATAACCAGATTCATTTTTCATTTATTTATTTGTTTTTTTAGTACATTAATACTGCCAGACACTATAATAGACATGTGGATAAAATGGTGAACAGCACGGACACTGTATTTGACCTTGTAGAGCTGACAGCTTGGTTACGTTTTATCAGTTTTTATTATGTAATTTACAACTTAAAAAAAAAGTTTCATGATCTCCCAAGATTGAGAACTACCATTTTCACATCATTACCTATTTGGGAATATTAAAGCTGTTTCCATTTTACATTAATAAATCTAATTTGGCTGTAAATATTTTCCCTGAATATTATTTACCTTGCCAAAAGGAGAGTTTTAAGGTAAAAATACTCATTTAGCATAGGGCTCAATCTAATTTGTCCAAGATAATCTTTCTCAGTAGGGAAGTCCTAAGTGTTCTGTGTGGCTTTTGCCAAAAGAAATAATTAAAAAGCCAAACTAGAAGGCATATGATTAGGGAATCACTTTTCCTGTATTAGGGAAGTAGGTGGAATATCCACTTATTCTTCAAGTAAGGTGGCTTTCTATCTACCAGGAACCTATGTTTGTTGTCCCATTTATAGTCTGGGAACATCAATGACAAATTTTTCTTCATGTGACTACATGACAATGGACGTTTACCCCAACTTCTGTAGTTCTAGAGGAAATGAACAACTTGAATGTTCGAGAGCACTTTGGAAATTCTGGATGATGGTCAAATACTAGAAATATTTAGACTCCCTATGATAGTAAATAAAAAAAATAAAAGTAGGGAACTGATCTTGTAAAGAGGGAAGCGCTTGAGGGCTATATAATGAAGACAAAATATGATCTAGAGTTGAAGGTAGGTTGCCAAAGGAATAGGGTCTCCAACCCTCACACAAGTTGATTAAGTGCAACGAATCCTGGAAAGCCTTCTTTCTGGTCTGTTCCCATTGGAATGTTTTAATCATCTTATCATAGCCACCGCTAGGAGGAAAAAATGTTATTACTTCATAATTGCCATTATAAAAGTCTCAGGAGAGAAAACAAATTTAAGTTATTCCAACTGGAATACATATCCCCTCAGTTGAATTTATCGATTTCTTTGCCATTTCCTCAGGCTGTAAAAACAATGGAAATAATACAAAGTATTCTGATCTCACTATAGCTCAGGGTAAAAAAAAAAAAAAAAAAAAATAGACTGCTGGAAAAAGAGTGTAAATGTTAACCACAATATCAGAGTAAACAGAATGTGTAGAGTGTCCCAAAGGAAAAAAATGGAAAAAAAAAGAAAAATAGAAAATAAAGCAATCTTGACAACTAGGCCAATCTAAAGGGGGAAAAAGGATTCATGAAAATAGGGAAAAAGGATGCAAAGGGAGGGAAAAAGATAAAGATAGAACTCACCCATCAAAAAATTCCACGAGATGCAATATGGTTGTTTGCCTTTTGTCATCTTGATACAGACAAATGTGTTGACTTAAAAGTTATGTGTTAAAAATGATGGAGCTACAAGAATGAACTTGGGTTCTTGGAAATAAAACTTGGCAAAGAGGAAGTTTCAAGATGGGGCATGGGAAGATCCTGAGCTCACTTCTTTCCACAGACACAACAACTATACAACCACATATGGAATAATTTCCTCAAAAAAAACAAAAAAA